>NC_073378.1:9271391-9571391 GCF_028641065.1 Leucoraja erinaceus
TAGTTTGTGTCTGTAAACATAGAAACATAGAAACATAGAAATTAGGTGCAGGAGTAGGCCATTCGGCCCTTCGAGCCTGCACCGCCATTCAATATGATCATGGCTGATCATCCAACTCAGTATCCCGCACCTGCCTTCTCTCCATACCCCTGATCCCCTTAGCCACAAGGGCCACATCTAACTCCCTCTTAAATATAGCCAATGAACTGGCCTCAACTACCCTCTGTGGCAGAGAGTTCCAGAGATTCACCACTCGCTGTGTGAAAAAAGTTCTTCTCATCTCGGTTTTAAAGGATTTCCCCCTTATCCTTAAGCGTGACCCCTTGTCCTGGACTTCCCTAACATCGGGAACAATCTTCCTGCATCTAGCCTGTCCAACCCCTTAAGAATTTTGTAAGTTTCTATAAGATCCCCTCTCAATCTCCTAAATTCTAGAGAGTATAAACCAAGTCTATCCAGTCTTTCTTCATAAGACAGTCCTGACATCCCAGGAATCAGTCTGGTGAACCGTCCCTGCACTCCATCTATGGCAATAATGTCCTTCCTCAGATTTGGAGACCAAAACTGTACGCAATACTCCACGACCCTGTACAACTGCAGTAGAACCTCCCTGCTCCTATACTAAAAAAAAAAAGAAAAATTGCCCCCACATTATTGGGAATAGATGAGAAAGTGGGATAATTAGTGGTAATAGGAGGTGAATGATTGTGGGCTGAAGGGGTTTGTTTCCTAGCTGTAAACAAAAAATGGAACATTGAATGAATGAATGAATGATTGAATGATTGAATACTTTATTGTCACATGTGACAAGACAGAGTGAAATTCTTTGCTTGCACACCCAAGGTATGCAAATGGTTGCCACATAAAAGGTACCGACAAAGTTAAACAATATCCCGTGCCAGGTCCCCCTTTGCATTTTTTCTTCCTCCAATTAAAATTAGTATTAGACAAGCTAATGCAGGAAATGGTGGGATACGGATCAGGTTCCGGCAGTGGAGCTTAACATGGGGACACTGTAAACTGAAGTGCCGGTACACATGCTGTACTGTTCTCATTGGGCATTGAAGTCAATAGGGTCAAACTCTGACTCGGTTATAGCAAACAATCGGCAATACCAGACACCATTCCTCCCTTTTATGGTCGTTTATAACGAGGGTTTACTGAAAGTGTTTGATATTGTTTTCCTCCAATACTTACTCTTTTTATCCCACCTGCTTAAAATTATCAGCTTTCGGCTTAGAAATCACTGATGCTGCTCCTTTGAGTAACTTCATCATGAAGGATTTTTGCCTCACCATAGGCAAACTAATGGTGCCACAGGAACTGAATATCCAGGGGATTCTGAGCCCCTGTTGGTCTCATGTTGATGTGTTTATTGAAGTATTTGTCAATGTTAATTTCTTGAAGCAATCTCCTTCTCTGTTACCTCTCGCGGCTTGTCAGCTCCCTCTGGGATTAAGCGCCAGTTCTAATTATTAAACATTAAGGCAATGTGCAAATCGCTGAAATGCCGAGTTAAATTGCCCGTAGACTATTAATTGCTATTTCACAAACATATATCAGGCAAAGCAAAACCACTGAAGCCAAGTTAACTTGCATTAACTCCTCTAATTCCAGGAACTAACTTATATTGTGCTTGCCTTATGATCCCATCATTATTAACAACCATATTCATTGTAGTACTCAGGACCTTTGATCTGTTTCAACAATATTGTCATCATATATCTCTGTCATTTTTTTTTCTTTTGCATTTATATATTGAAGACTGAATTTTAGTATTTGCAACTGCCATAGAAACAAAGTAAATAGGTGCAGGAATAGGCCATTCTGCCCTTCTAGCCAGCACCACCATTTAATATGATCATGGCTGATCGTCCAGAATCAGTACCCCATTCGTGCTTTCTCCCCATAAACCTTGATTCCGTTAGCCTGAAGAGTTATATCCAACTCTCTCTTGAATAGATGCAGTGAATTGGCCCCCACTGCTTCTGTGGCAGTGAATTCCACAGATTCACAACCCTCTGGGTGAAAAAGGTTTTTCTCATCTCAGTCCTAATGGCCTACTCCTTATTCTTAAACTGTGACCCCGGGTACTGGACTCCCCCAACATCGCGAACATTTTTCCTGCATCTTGCCTGTCCAATCCCTTAATAATTTCATATGTTTCTATAAGACCCCCTCACATCCTTTTAATTTCCAGTGAAGCCCAGTCGATCCATTCTTTCATCATATGCCAGTCCCGCTGTACTACACCAGTGCTGTACTTGCCTGCACCCCGGCATGAAAAATGTCTGACTGTTGCTCTGCCTTTGATGTTCATGGTGGCACTTTTGTCTTCCACTGGGAGTACGGTGTCAAAGTGTCTGTAGTGTCTATAGTCCTACTGGGGCACTCCCCAGTGAACTGAAAGTGTAAAATAAACATTCTCACTTGTGGAGGAACCCACAGTGAGGAGGTGCCTGGTGAACTCACTGTGGTGGATGTTGAATTTGTGTTTATTGTGTGTTTTTGTTATTTTGTTATTTTTATTATATGTGTGACTGCAGGCACAACATTTCGTTCAAACCGAAAGGTCTGAATGACAATATAGGTAATTCTGATTCTGATTCCGATTCAAAACACAGGGTCATGAATATACAAATGATCCCTAATACATTTAACAAAGAAGTCAGAACCAGCTCCAGCAAAATAGATGTCACATGATGAGTAATGACAGGAGAGGTCTGTAGCAAATGTTGTGATGTGTCTGCCATAATAATGCCTATGGTCTAATAGGGCTTGACATTTGTTGTGCCGCCCATTGCATCTTTACAGGGTCTGGAAAGGAAAACCTAATTTATTGTCTTCAGATAAAGAGGCCAGCTAATGTGGTTAGGTGTTTGGATCAAGACCTCAGTTCCAGAGTCAGAAGACTATCAGGAAGTTGGGGAATAGATCAGGATGCGGGAACAGCAGGATCTCTATGAGGGTTTGGGGTGATGGGTGGATAGGATAGATGTTATGGATAGGATGGGTTTAGAGGGATATGGGCCAAACGCTGGCAGGTGGGACTAGTTGGGCCGAAGGGTCTGTTTCCATGCTGTGTGACTATGACTCTCTATGAGTCTAGGAGTAGAGAGGTTAAAAGTAAAGGAACTGAGAGGAGTTCTCAAACTGGGGCTGGATCCATTTACAAAGCTAACAAAACATACTTTGTTTCAGATTGAACAATATGCACATTTTATAAATATCCAGCCTAATTTTAGAAGAGAAAATACTGGAAACATACAATAAATCAAGCAGCGTGCGTGGAAAAACAATATTTCATGTTAATCATCATTCAAGGGCATCACTGAAATATTGTCCGTTTCCTTTTCCATTGATGCTGTTTCACGCATTTACTGCTTTAATTGCAGATTTCCAGCGTCTGCGTTTTAAAGTATCTTTTAATCTGATCCGAGTTCCTGTGCAGTGTGTTAAAGGAGCATTTCACGGGGAATGACATTACTCCAAATATATCAAGTGAAAAAAAATCAAAGTGCCAGCATAAATGTGATATATGGCAAAGTTCACAATTGAATTTCTGGACTGGTGCAATTCAACCCAGAAATTGATGCAATCATATTTGACTTGAATGTAAAGTGAGATGCAGCACAGAAACAGGCCCTTCATCCTACCGGGCCCATGTTGATCATCAACCTCCCATTTTATTGTAATCTAACATGAATCCCATCTCATTCTACCCTAGATTTTACCCTTCATCCACACACTGGGGACAATTAACCTACAAACTTGCATGTCTTTTGGACGTTGGAGGAAACCGGAGCACACGGCGGTAACCTATGGGGACACAGGGAGAGCATGCAAACTCCACAGAAAGAGAACACCTGGGGTTGGGATTGAACCCGGTTTCTCTGGAGCAGTGAGGCAGCAGCTCCACCAGCGACTGTACTATGCCCCCCTTTTGAGAAAACGACAAGTTGCATATCAATACCAATGACACAAATAGCACTGTTTCAATGGATTTCTTGGCCCCAACTGTACAGGCAGCATCTTTGGAAAGAGAAGTAGAGTCAAAGTTCCATGTTAATAACTTGGCATCAGAACACTGGAGTAACTCTGACATGGACATCTGGCCTGTGCAGTCCATACTGTGTAAAGTAGCGTGAAACATCATAAGCCAGCCATCTGTAAGCTGCCATTCACTCCTGACTTGTTGACAAATGCTCACAGCTCACTGCCTCTGCTGTCACACATGGATCCCCGAGGCCAAGATGCCACAAAGTCCATTATGTTGAGAAGATGTCGGGCAGCTGTTTGTCAAGTTAATCAAGCAGGAACAAACACAATCAGCAATCGGTAGTGAGTTGGTCCTGTCCCAGGTGAATGTAAGCAGTGGATAGATACTGTCTCCATCAGACTGGCTGGTCAAGCAACATGCTGGTCTCCATGACATTCACCTGACCTCATAAGCTTCAAGCCATTGGAACCAGAGCCCTTGGCAGCTGTTCAGTGCTAATAGGATGCAAATAAAAACGCAGGTTTTTAGAATGTGTTCAAAAGATCGAATGATTATCATTTTAATGTGCAATGTGAGCAGGTGAGTAGGTTAACCTATGGTGAGCGTTTGTCGGCACTGGGCCTGTACTCGCTGGAGTTTAGAAGAATGAGGGGAGATCTCATTGAAACATACAGAATAGTGAAAGGTTTGGATAGAGTGGATGTGGAGAGGATGTTTCCACTAGTGAGAGTCTAGGACTAGAGGTCATAGCCTCAGAATTAAAGGACGTTCTTTGAGGAAGGAGATGAGGAGAAATTTATTTAGTTGGTGAATCTGTGGAATTCATTGCCACAGAAGGCAGTGGAGGCCAAGTCAGTGAATATTTTTAAGGTACTGATAGATAGATTCTTGATTAGTACAGGTGTCAGCGGTTGTGGGGAGAAGGCATGAGAATAGGGTTAGGTGGGAGAGATAGATCAGCCATAATTGAATGACTTGATGGGCCAAATGGCCTAATTCTACTCCTATTCCTTATGACCTTATGACCAATACATGGCTTTTTGTAAAGGAACATCATCTTTTTGTTTAGAAATACAGAGAAGAAAAACAGGCCCTGCGGCTCACCGAGTCCGCACTGATCAGTAATACCCGTACACCAGCAGTATCCTACACACTCAGGACACTTTACAATTTTACCGAAGCCAATTAACCTACACACCTATATGTCTTTGTTGTGTGGGAGGAAATCTGAGTGCCCGGATAAAATCCACATGGTCATGGGGAGAAAGTGCAATCTCCGTACAGACAGCACAGATGGACATAATAATAATAATAATAATAATAATAATAATCTTATTTATATAGCACATTTTTAGTCAACTTGCTTTGACCCCAAAGTGCTTCACATAATTACATTACATTACACACAGGCAAAGGTGGGTGAAGTGTCTTGCCCCAACGACACAACGACAGAATGCACTCCAAGCGGGATTCGAACCGGCTACCTTCCGGTTGCCAGCCGAACACTTAGCCCATTGCGCCATCTGTCGTCCTTAGCTAAGTCATTGAACCCGGGTGTCTGCTGACAATGACATAGTCATTGAAGACCCGGGTGTCTGCTGCTCTAAGGCAGCAACTCTACCGTTGTGCCTCTGTGCCTCCGTGCCACCCTTACCTGGATAACATTCCAATGTAAACTTTCCATAAACATAAATTACGCAGAAGTTATACAGTAACATACAAATTAAACCAAGGGAAACAATGTGAAAAAAGGATATGTTCAGTTTGGTATATCCTGTGAAGAGGATGTTAGGAGGTTGCAGGGTGACCTGGACAGGTTGAGTGAGTGGGCAGATGCGTGGCAGATGCAGTATAATATAGACACATGTGAGGTTATCCACTTTGGCGGCAAAAACAAGGGGGCAGATTATTATCTCAATGGGGTTAGGTTAGGTAAGGGGGAGGTACAGCGACACCTGGGTGTCCGTGTACACCAGCCAATGAAAGTTGGCATGCAGGTACAGCAGGCAGTGAAGAAAGCTAATGGAATGTTGGCCTTCATAACAAGAGGATTTCAGTATAGGAGTAAAGAGGTTCTTCTGCAGTTGTATAGGGACCACATCTGGAGTATTGTGTACAATTTTGGTCTCCTAATTTGAGGAAGGACATCCTTGTGATTGAGGCAGTATGGCTTAGGATCACGAGATTGATCCCTGGGCTGGAGGGACTGTCATATGAGGAAAGATTGAAAAGACTAGGCTTGTTTTCACTGGAGTTTAGAAGGATGAGGGGGTGGTACTTATAGAAACATTTAAAATTATAAAAGGACTGGACAAGCGAGATGCAGGAAACATTTTCCCAATGTTGGGCAAGTTCAGAACCAGGGGCCACAGTCTTAGAATAAAGGGGAGGCCATTTAAGACTGAGGTGAGAAAAATCGTTTTCACCCAGAGAGTTGTGAATTTGTGGAATTCCCTGCCACAGAGGGCAGAGGAGGCCAAGTCACTGGATGGATTTAAGAGAGAGTTAGATAGAGCTCTAGGGGCTAGTGGAATTAAGGGATATGGGGAGAAGGCAGGCACGGGTTATTGACAGGGATCAATCAGCTATGATCACAATGAATGGTGGTGCTGGCTCGAAGGGCCGAATCGCATCCTCCTGCACCTATTTTCAATGTTTCTATGTTTCATAACTTTCACAATGTCTCTGGTTGTGATTACATAAGATTATGTTGAATATACTACATGAAAATAAACCAGTCAGGCTAATTAGTCATTCTTAGCTTCCATGATTCATAAATGTCTCCTTCCATTTCCATCTTTATTGTCTCGGCCTCTCAGGAGATATTTCAATTAAATTTCAAGTGTCAAACGTGTTTTATTGTCACAAATATCAAAATGAAACAATGAGATTCTTACTTTCAGTAGCAGCACAACAGGGTTGGAACAGTGCTCATTAGTTATGTGCAGTGGAGAGTTAGATTTAGCTCTTAGGGTTAAAGGAATCAAGCAATATGGGAAAAAAGCAGGAACGGGGTGCTGGTTTTGGATGATCAGCCATGATCATACTGGCTTGAAGGACCGAATGGCCTACTCCTGCACCTATTTTCTATTATTTACTGTAATATAATAAACAAACAAAAAAAGTTTAAGAAGTAAAATAGTAAGATTAAATGAGAACTTACCAGTTCGAAGTTTGATCATTATTTTATGAGGAGTACGTTGAGGGAATAAGTGAAGAACCCCGCCAGGATGCATGCGTGTCATTCTTCAAAGCAGCGGTGTGAATTCACAGATAACTGTAATGACTGAACATAGTAAGATTAGAGAAGAAAATACCAGTTGAGTATATGATCAAGGGTGGGAGCGGAGGGCACGTATTCCCTCAACGTACTCCTCATAAAATAATGATCAAACTTCGAACTGGTAAGTTCTTGTTTAATCTTACTATTTTACTTCGGAGTCACGTGAGTGACTACGTGAAGATTTCAAAGCTCTGTGATTTCATGCCGTGGAAACGAGTCCATGCATCACATCTGCCTTAATTGACTGTGGGAGGAATTGTGTCAACATAATTTAGACATGAATCCAACATTGAAATCCATGATAAATTGTTAACAAATTATAGCCCCTATTTATGGGGTGAAATTATATTACAGAACTTAAAATTGATTCTGCAAAGTTCCAGGTTTAACTACCGGTTTGTGGTAGAATAGTTGGAACATTTTCCCCTTATCCATCCAGCTGTCTCGAGGATTTGGTCCATTGGTACATCCAACTCCATAGCTGCCAATGTAGCTGCAGCCTTGGTGGAATAAGATTTGAATATGTTAGTATTCACCACAGCTGTTGTTAAAACCTGTTTCAGCCATCTGGAAATAGTTTGAATTGACACTTTTTTGTGGGTTTGTTTGTGGCTGATTAGTAGTGCCATCTCATAGCCTCAGATGTTTTTGGTGTTCTCCATATAGAACAATAATTGTCTTATTATACAGAGACGATATCTGTAGGGTAATCCCTAAATTCTATTTTGAGGCCTGATGATCCCGGTCTGTTCTGTTTGACTAATTTGTAATATGAAACGTTATATTCCTGTTGAAGAAGTCATATAGTCCAACCTGTACGATTCAATTCAATTCAACTTTAATGTCATCGCACAAATACAAGTATCAGTACAACGAAATGCAGTTTTGCGTCAGTCCGTAGTAGTTGTACATAAAGAAAAAAAAAAAAAAAATAGAAAGAGGGAAGATACAGAATAATCAGGAAATACAGAATGATTAAACAAAGGGGACGGAGGGACCAGAGAAATCTATCGTCGGGACTCCTAGTTCAGCAGTGTGATTGTGTTGTTGTAGAAGCTTTTCCTCATCCTACTAGTACGTGACCTGAGGCTCCTGTACCGCCTCCCTGATGGGAGGAGGGCAAACAGTCCATGGTTGGGGTGTGAGGGGTCTTTGATGATCTTCCCAGCCCGTCTCAGATACCGTTTTCGGTGGAGGGCATCCATGGCAGGGAGCGGGGCACCGATGATGTGCTGCGCGGTTTTCACCACCCGTTGTAGTGCCTTCCTGTCCGCAGCAGTGCAGCTGCTGTACCATACCGTGAAGCAGGTGGTCAGGATACTCTCTATGGTACAGCGGTAAAAGTTGGTCAGGATCTGGGGAGACAGGTGGGCTTTCTTGAGCCTCCTCAGGAAGTAAAGGCGCTGTTGTGCCTTTTTGATCAGCTTGGAGGTGTTGAGGGACCAGGACAAATCCTCCGAGATATGTACTCCGAGGAATTTATAGCTGGAGACGCGCTCCACCTCGGTCCCGTTTATATGGATAGCGGTATGTCTGCCTCCTCTGGTCTGCCTGAAGTCAACAATAATCTCCTTCGTCTTTTTGGAGTTGAGGACGAGGTTATTGTTGGCACACCAGGCTGTCAGGTGCTGGCTCTCCTCCCTGTAGGCTGACTCATCGTTGTCGCTGATCAGTCCTACTACCGTGGTATCGTCAGCAAACTTAATAATGGATCCGTACTTTGGGATGCAGTCGTGGATGAAGAGGGAGTAGAGGAGAGGGCTGAGCACACAGCCCTGTGGCACTCCGGTGTTCAGTGTTATAGTGGAGGAGGTGAGGTTATTGACCCTAACAGACTGTGGTCTGTTAGTGAGGAAGTCCAGTGTCCAGTTGCAGAGGGAGGTGGAGATGCCAAGTCCACTGAGTTTGGTGATCAAGCTGGCGGGGATGACGGTGTTAAAGGCAGAGCTGAAATCAATGAACAGCAGCCTGATGTAGGAGTTGTTGTAGTCCAGGTGGGTCAGGGCAGAGTGTAGGGCCGCCGATATGGCGTCCTCTGTAGACCTGTTTGTCCGGTAGGCAAACTGGTGGGGGTCCAGTGTGGGGGGGAGGCAGGCTTTGAGGTGAGCCAAGATCAGCCGCTCAAAGCACTTTGCAATGACAGGGGTGAGTGCCACTGGGCGGAAATCGTTGAGACTCCCTGTAGCTGACTGTTTGGGCACTGGCACGATGGTTGATGTCTTGAGGCAAGTGGGGACAACACCCTGGGCCAGTGAGAGATTGAAAATGTCGGCGAGGACTGGGGATAGTTGTCCAGCACATGCCCTAAGCACCCGGCCAGGGATGCCATCGGGGCCGGCAGCTTTGCGCTCATTCACCTTGCTCAGTGCATCTTGTACAGCAGAGGTGGAGAGGCTGAGAGGTTGTTCATTCGGGGGTGCAGCAACTTTAATGGCTGGGGTTTTGTTGTCCCGGTCAAAGCGAGCATAGAAGTGGTTTAGCTCGTCAGGCAGGGTATCGTTGTCTGGGGGAGGGGTGTTAACTTTCTGGTGATCGGCAAGGGATTTGATTCCTTGCCACATGCGCCTGGGGTCAGAGTTGTTGTGGAAATGCTCCTCAATCCGCCGTTTATGATTGAGTTTAGCAGTCTTAATTCCCATTTTCAGATTGGCCCTGGATGAGCTGTATCCCTCAGCGTCGCCAGATCTGAAAGCGGCATCGCGAGCCTTCAGTAGGAGTCTGACCTCCCTGCTCATCCACGGCTTCTGGTTAGGGAAGGTCTTTATCTCCTTGTGGGTAGTGACATTATCGGTACAGAATTTTATATAGTCCAGAACTGTTGAGGTGTACGAGTTGATGTCCACTTGTGAATTGGAGGTGGAATGAGTAGCAAAGAGACTCCAGTCTGTCTGCTGAAACTGCTCCTGTAAGTCAGAGACAGCCCCCTCAAGCCAAACCTTCACTGTCCTCATGGTAGGTTTCACACGTCTGATCAGAGGTGTGTATTTGGGGAGCAGGAACAGGGAGAGGTGGTCAGACTGTCCAAGGTGGGGGAGGGGGAGGGCTTTGTAGGCTTCAGTGACTGTACCCTTAGTGCCGTGACCAAAGCCATCAACATGACTGTTTTGTGCGTCAGTCTTTGCAGGGACAGAGCTGTTGCTGGAGACCAATTCCTTAGCAACGTTAGGGCAATACTCATATCCCATTTAGAGAGTACCTGGTTCTTGGGGGATTGATATTAAAAATTTCCCTCATAAGTTTGGTTACCACAGGTGAGTCCCAACAGAATGATGCTCTGATCCTCGCCATAGATATGTTGAAAGCACTGTAACTGAGCCCCTCATCATAATGGAGGCCTGCCAAGAATTCCGGAACAGACGTTATGTTCATCGAACTGTGGGTTATGTTGTTTCTGTGACAATATATCTCCCATTTTCTGATGTATACCAGATATAGTTTTTTGGTGGACTGTCTGTGGCCCGCTGAGATAATGTTCAATGTTCGGTCCACCAGTCCCAGTTGCAGTAGAGGTTTCTTTAGACTCTACAAATTAATAGGTCTGTTGTATTTGACATGGATGGGTCCCCCTGTTACGGGATGAACCAATAATCTGGTTGTTTCAGGATGGTGATGCATGGTTAAAACCCATGTTGAGTATCACAGGGAACCATGGTTAAGTAGGCCAATCGGCACTACCAATTAACGGACGCTGAGCCTTGTTGTATTTTTCATAATACCTGACTGTTGATGAAGAAAAGGAGGGAATGCATAGATAAACAATTGCCCCCTCAATGCAGTGAAAAGCATCTCTCCCTGCTGTCTCAGGGTCTGGTTCCCAAGAAACACAGTTTGGTAACTAGTGATTAAGTCTTATTTTAATGAATTTGCGTGACCTGATATCTGTCACTGAATTTTGGGTTACCTGGTAGGTAAGTAGCTGATTTCAAATTTTTCTCTGATACATCATTACCAAATTGTATTAGTCAGATTGTCACTCTGTAGTCTAACATGCTGGTGATTTATCCCAGAGCAGTGTGACTTTAGGCCATAGAACGCACCCCACATTTCCAGGTAGTTTATGCCCAGTGTCTGTAATCCTGTGCCTTTCATCTACCTCCACAGCTGGAGATGGAATTGGTAGTACCCCAACCAAGCGCACTGGCATCAGTTTGTAGCACCGCTAAGGGTTTGCTGATAATGATAGGGTTGGAACAATGCCAACTGTTATCCCTCCACCATTTTAATTCCATAAGCTTTGATTGATGGCTTATTGGTCTGTCAAAATGACCAGTATTAACTTTGAGTGTTTGTATTTTTGCCCTTTGTAGATTTTTGGTAATACAAAGGTCCAAATTGAGTGGCTGGAAAGGCAGACACTATATGCCAATTACCCTTGCTACCAATCTGATAGACGTTCACTGATGTCAGTGGGGTTGTTGCAGGCCTCAGTTAAGACTGTAGCCTTGTCCTTTGGTAAAGTCACCAACATGTGAGCTGTCAATAGTGAACCCCAAATAATCCATTATGTTGGTAGGCGTTAGTTTAGATTTAACTGGATGGATGATAACCCCAGTTTTCACCCAATTGTATGGTGGCTGTTACAGCTAGTTAGGCCAACTCCAAAGTTATGCCCACAATTAGTATGATCATATGATTCTGTATTTGGTAGAGCTCTATAGTGCCAGAGCTGCCCCATCCAGTTAGATTTTTTTTTAAATAACGTTTGTGATCAGTCCGTGTAGGCACTGAATAGTAAGCATCTTTTAGGTCGATGCTAGCCGTGGAGTAGCCTTTGGAAATCAGTCCTTTAGCAGTTACCATTTACCATTTTGTACTGAATATATAGTACAATGTATTCAATTTGGTCAATTCGATGATGATGCGACTGTCATCATCTAGTTTGTTTTTGGTAAAGATATAAGACACAAATTCCAGCCAATCGTGTTGGGTTTACCCATTACCCCTTTTGCACAATTCAATGGTATATCCCTGGATACTGCTTAGGATATAAGTGTCTGTAGCTGATATACACCATGTACCCAAAAGAGTGTAATCTATCACCAATATGTGTATTATCCACTCTTCCTATAATTTGTAAGGGACCAGACCCACCTCCCTCCATTGTTACCAGTGGAAGTTTGCTTCTTCTGTGTGATCTTCGTGGAGGTTGAGGCGCCAGTGTTTGGGTTTGTTTTTGGGTTGGGGGTTTGCGCATCTTCCACAAAGGCCGGTCTGGGCTATGGTCTAAAAGACTGCTGTCCTGTATGCCCGGCCTTTGAGCTTTCACCAGCTTCTCTTGTTCTGCTGGTGGGTGCATAAGGGTGCTGTCTTTGGCTGTAGGAGATCCTTAATGTTGTTGCCTTCATGAGCCCCAGGGTTTTTCTAAGTCCTGCTCCGACATGTTTCCAGATGCTATTTCCACGACTGGAACATTCAGTGATACGCAGTTTCCTGGTCCCAAGTATTTTTGCAGTGGTGTCCATCGTGGTCTGGCTGCATGTATTTGGACACCATAACCAGTAGATTTTGCCTTCCTGCACCCCCTGCACACTTGTAGTTTTGTTCGTCAAAACCCCTCGTCAGGGTCAGCCCAGAATTGACCCCCCAGTACTCCCCTCTGACGAGGGAGATGCACTGTGCAGCCCTACGTAAGGTGCTGCTGTGGGTGTTTTTTATATCCCCACAGTGACTAGACTCCATCTCCCGGAGTCTGTCATGTTGGAGCTTTTGCTCCATAAGCCGCTCCAACCGGCTCCAGCGCTCACAGTCGCTGGCCGCTCGCGGCTGCTCAAAGTCGGACTCATCAGTCAACGACTCTTTTGGTTTT
Source organism: Leucoraja erinaceus (assembly GCF_028641065.1). NCBI lineage: Eukaryota > Metazoa > Chordata > Chondrichthyes > Rajiformes > Rajidae > Leucoraja > Leucoraja erinaceus. The sequence continues at coordinate 9,284,481 of NC_073378.1, forward strand.
CTTCTTGCCTTCCCGCCCAGACGCAGTGTTTAATCTGGCCGGTGCGGGGGCGAAGTCGGGCACAGCTGTTCCCTTACGGGTGATTCCTGTGCCGCCGGCCGCTGCTGGCGTCCGCAACTCCGCGGTCTTCCCCCGCCAGCTTTGTCGCAGCTCTGGTCGACTTCTTTGCCTTGTGCATGTTTCCCCCACCTGTAGAACAGTATGGGAACAATAAAGACTGCAGTATCACTTACCTGCAGGTCCAGGCTTAAAACTTGCCGTTATGGGGGAACGTCCTTCCACCCCTCCTCCTGCCGTTTTGACTTGTCAAAGCCAACGGCTCCATTCTGTATAGTCTCCCGCCCAGCCATGGTGTTTAATCTGGCCGGTGCGGGAGCGAAGTCGGGCACAGCTGTTCCCTTACGGGTGATTCCTGTGGTGTTCTGTCCGGCGCGGGATTAAAAGTCGGCACAGCTGATCCCACTTACGGGGCTTGTGCCTTCAGCTGCTGCTGGCTCCCGCAACTTCGCGGTCCTCCCCAACCAGCTTCACTCGCAGCACTTGTGGACACTATTTTGTCCAGATTCCCCCCCCCCCCTGTGTAAAACAACGCGGGGCCAAACACTACCGCAGAGTAAATCACTTACCTGCAGGTCGCGGTTTCAAACTTACCGCTGCCGGGGAATGCTCCACCCTGCCTGTCGTTTTGCAAGCAGGAAAGCGATATGACACGTGGACTCATGTGACTCCAAAGTAAAATAGCCAATATGTTGCAAAAAACATAAATTTGAGACCAGGTCGCACAAAGCAGCAGTGAGAACGACCATTGGCTGGACTTGAGTGCAGGTTTAAAAAGAGGGCAAACAGCACTTTAGCAGTCTTTGATACAGGTCGGACAAAGCACATACTTCCAAGCTCATCAGAGGAAGGAAGGTTTGGAATGAGCGTGGGGATTGGCAGAAAAATTAGATTGGAAGATTGGTAAATTGGACAATTAGGCAATTTAGCATCTGATATAAGCAAGACTTGCTCAAGGGGTGTGGCCCTGTCGAGGGAAGTGCCCTGTGAGAAAAGTGCGAGTCTTTGGCGGGAAGGCTGAGGGAGGACGCCACACCAAACGCTGGAGAGGGAGAGACGGAAGATAGAAATGTCAAGCAAACTGATTCAGTGTGATGCTTGCAGTATGGGGGAGGTCAAGGACACTGCCGGTGCCTCTGGCTGCTACAAATGTGAGATGTGCATCCAGGTGCAGCTCCTGAAGGACCGTGTTGGGGAATGGAGAAGCAAGTGGATGACCTCAGGTTCGTCCGAGAAACTGAGTCGTTTCTCGACAAGTCCGACAGTAAGATTGTTACACCCAAGGCACTGGAAGAGAGAAAGTGGGTGATGGTGAAAAACGGAGGGAAACATGTAATGCAAAGGTCCTCGCGTGTTGTACCTCTTGAGACCAGATTCACCCACTTAGAAGCTGTTAGGACAGAAGACGTTAAAACACTGAGCGGCGGACTGGCTGGCGAAGCAAAAAGTGCTGTTGAGCCGAAACCAAAAAGGCTGATGTCGGGCAACGCCGTGGTAGTTGGAGACAGACACGGGTTTCAGCGGCAACAGACAGGATTCGAGGATGGTGTGCTGCCTTCCTGGTGCCAGGATCCAGGCTGTCATGGACAGAGTGCATAAAATCCTCAAGGGCGAAGGTGAACAGCCGGAAGTGGTAGTGCATGTTGGCACAAACGACGTCGGAAAGAAAGGGATTAATATTCTGCAGCGTGATTTTAGAGAGCTCGGAAAAATGCTGAAAAGCAGGACCTCCAGGGTGGTTATCTCCAGTTTGTTTCTAGTTCCTCGTGCTGGCGAGAGCAGGAACAGAGAGATACAGGACCTGAATGTGTCGCTGATGAACTGGTGCAGGGGGCAGGGATTTGAAATCTTAGATCACTGGGATCTGTGTTGGAGTAAGGGGGAACTATACAAAAGGGACAGATTACACCTTATAACCATATAACCATATAACCATATAACAATTACAGCATGGAAACAGGCCATCTCGGCCCTACAAGTCCATGCCGAACAACTTTTTTTTCCCCCTTAGTCCCACCTGCCTGCACTCATACCATAACCCTCCATTCCCTTCTCATCCATATGCCTATCCAATTTATTTTTAAATGATACCAATGAACCTGCCTCCACCACTTCCACTGGGAGCTCATTCCACACCGCCACCACTCTCTGCGTAAAGAAGTACCCCCTCGTATTACCCCTAAACTTCTGTCCCTTAATTCTGAAGTCATGTCCTCTTGTTTGAATCTTCCCTATTCTCAAAGGGAAAAGCTTGTCCACATCAACTATGTCTATCTCTCATCATTTTAAAGACCTCTATCAGGTCCCCCCTTAACCTTCTGCGCTCCAGAGAATAAAGACCTAACTTATTCAACCTATCTCTGTAACTTAGTTGTTGAAACCCAGGCAACATTCTAGTAAATCTCCTCTGTACTCTCTCTATTTTGTTGACATCCTTCCTATAATTGGGCGACCAAAATTGTACACCATACTCCAGATTTGGTCTCACCAATGCCTTGTACAATTTTAACATTACATCCCAGCTTCTATACTCAATGCTCTGATTTATAAAAGCTAGCATATCAAAAGCTTTCTTTACCACCCTATCGATATGAGATTCCACCTTCAAGGAACTATGCACGGTTATACCCAGATCCCTCTGTTCAACTGTATTCTTCAATTCCCTACCATTTACCATGTACGTCCTATTTTGATTTGTCCTGCCAAGGTGTAGCACCTCACATTTATCAGCATTAAACTCCATCTGCCATCTTTCAGCCCATTTTTCCAAATGGCCTAAATCACTCTGTAGACTTTGGAGATCCTCTTCATTTTCCACAACACCCCCTATCTTGGTATCACCTGCATACTTACTAATCCAATTTACCACACCTTCATCCAGATCGTTGATGTACATGACAAACAACAAAGGACCCAACACAGATCCCTGAGGCACCCCACTAGTCACCTGCCTCCAACCCGATAAACAGCCATCCACCATTACCCTCTGGCTTCTCCCATTCAGCCACTGTTGAATCCATCTTGCTATTCCTGCATTTATACCTAACAGTTGAACCTTCTTAACCAACCTTCCATGAGGAACCTTGTCAAAGGCCTTACTAAAGTCCATATAGACAACATCCACTGCTTTACCCTCGTCAATTTCCCTAGTAACCTCTTCAAAAATTTCAAGAAGATTAGCCAAACATGACCTTCCAGGCACAAATCCATGTTGACTGTTCCTAATCAGGCCCTGTTTATCTAGATGCTTATATATATTATCTCTAAGTATCTTTTCCATTAATTTGCCCACCACTGAAGTCAAACGAACAGGTCTATAATTGCTAGGTTTACTCTTAGAACCCTTTTTAAACAATGGAACAACATGCGCAGTACGCCAATCCTCGGGGACTATTCCCGTTTCTAATGACATTTGAAATATTTCTGTCATAGCCCCGGCTATTTCTACACTAACTTCCCTCAATGTCCTAGGGAACATCCTGTCAGGACCTGGAGACTTATCCACTTTTTATATTTTTCAAAAGTGTCAGTACTTCTTTTACTTTGAACCCCATAGTGTCCATAGCTACTCTACTAGTTTCCCTTACCTCACATAATTCAATATCCTTCTCCTTGGTGAATACCGAAGAAAAAAAAAAATTGTTCAATATCTCCCCCATCTCTTTTGGCTCTGCAGATAGCTGTCCACTCTGTCTCTCCAATGGACCAATTTTATCCCTCCTTATCCTTTTGCTATTAATATAGCTGTAGAAACCCTTGGATTGACTTTCACCTTACTTGCCAAAGCAACCTCATATCTTCTTTTAGCTTTTCTAATTTCTTTCTAATTTCTTAACAGGTGGTTGGCCGCATTCTGGCAGGCAGGTTTGCCACTGCTACGCGGGTGGTTTTAAACTGAATGAGGGGGGGGGCGGGGGGTGTGTTAAATGGGATAGTCAAGGAGGGAGTTAAAGGGAAAGACATTAAAGGGATGGTTAATGACCCCAGATTTATCGGGAAAGAAAGCTCATAAAGGGGCAGAGAGTATGGTCAAGTGTAATAAGGATCGATGTGAAAGATGAGATGCGCAAGGAATTAAAAGTATTGTATTTGAATGCGCGAAGTATAAGAAGTAAAGTAGATGAGCTTGAGGCTTAGTTAGAGGTTGGTAGATATGACATTGTGGGGATTACCGAGACGTGGCTGCAGGAAGATCAGGCCTGGGAAGTTAATATTCAGAGTTCTACATCCTATAGAATGGACAGGCAGATGGGCAGAGGAAGGGGTGGGGTGGGGGTGGGGGGGGGAGGGAGGGTTGGAATTCAGTCCCTTGCGAGGGAAGACATAGGGACTGACAAGATAGTCACCAAATAGTAGCCCGGATATAGGGTGTGCGTTGCAGCAGGAGTTAAAACTGGCATGTAACAAAGGTAATGCCACTGTGGCGATAGGGGATTTCAATATGCAGGTAGACTGGTAAAATCAGGTTGGTTCAGGATCCCAAGAAAGAGTGTTTGTGGAGTGCCTCCGAGATGGATTCTTAGAGCAGCTTGTAATAGAACCGATCAGAGAAAAGGCAATTCTAGATTTAGTGTTGTCCAATGAACCAGATTTGATAAGAGAACTCGAGGTAAAGGAACTGCTTGGATGTAGAGATCATAATACGATTAGTTTTAATCTGCAATTTGAGAAGGAGAAGGTTAAATCGGAAGTGTCAGTGATGCAGTTGACCTAAGGGGATTATGAAAGCATAAGAGAGGAGCTGGCCAAGGTAGACTGGAAAGGAATCCCAGCAGCAATGGCAGGAATTTCTGGGCATAATCCGGAAGACACAGGATTATTTCATTCCAAAGAGGAAGAAATATCCTAAGGGGAGTATGAGGCAACCGTGGATGACAAGAGAAGTTAGGGATAGAATAGTAAGATTAAACGAGAACTTACCAGTTTGAAGTTTGATCTTTATTTTATGAGGTGTAACATTGAGGGATTATGTGAAGAACCCGCCAGGACACATGCGTGTCAATCTTCAAAGCAGTTATCTGAAATCACAGATAACAGTAAATGAACTGATCATAGTAAGATTAGAGAAATAGGATACCAGTTGAACTTTATGATCGAGGGTGGGAGCGGAGGGCACGTAATCCCTCAATGTTACTCCTCATAAAATAAAGATCAAACTTCAAACTGGTAAATTCTCGTTTAATCTTACTATTTTACTTCGGAGTCACGTGAGTGACTACATGAAGATTTTAAAGCTCTGTGATTTCATGCCGTGGAACGAGTCCATGCCGCACGTCTGCCTTAATTGACTAAGGGAGGAATTGTGTTAACGTATTCAAACATGAATCAGACATTGAAAAACCATGATGAATTTATTAACAAACAAAATTATAGCCCCTATCTTATGGGGTAAATCATGATACAGAACTTAAAATGGATTCTGCAAATGTCACAGGTTTGACCACTGATTTATTGTAATATAATTGAAAAGTTTTCTCTTTTGACCATCCTGCTGTCCCCAGGATTTGGTCCATAGGTACCTCCAATTCCATAGCTGCCGATGTAGCTGCAGCCCTGGTGGAATGAGATTTGAATATGTTAGTATCCACCCCAGCAGCCGTCAAAACCTGTTTCAGCCATCTGGAAATTGTTTGTACAGATACCCTATTATGGGGCTGTTTGTGGCTGATCAGTAATGCCATCTCATTGCCTCTGAGCTGTTTAGTGATCTCTATGTATAGTAATAAATGTGTCATAATGCATAGACGATCATCTATTGGGTAAGCTCTGAATTCTATTTTGAGGCCTGACGATCCCGGTCTGTTCTGTTTAACTAATTCGTGGATGTAAAAGGTTATTTTACTCGTTGAAGTGGTCATACTATCCAGCCTTAATTTATTTAATGACTGAACTCTTTGTGCTGAGACCAATGCCATCAGCATGACTATTTTATGAGTAAGTCTTTGCAGGGACAGAGCTGTTGCTGGTGACCAATTCCTCAGTAGCGTAAGGACTACACTCACATCCCATATTTGGGAATACCTTGTCCTAGGGAGATTAATATTAAAAATTCCCCTCATAAGTTTAGTTACCAGGGGGTGAGTCCCGACAGAATGACGCTCTGATCCTCGCCACAGATACGCTGAAAGGACATTTCTGGCACAGTTTATGGCACTATAACTGAGCCCCTTATCATAGTGGAGGCTAGCCAGGAATTCCAAAACAGACGTAATGTTCGCCGTATAGTAAGTGATGTTGTTCCTAGATCAATATATCTCCCACTTCCTGATGTAGACCAGATATTGGTTGTTGGTGGACTGCCTGTGAGCCGCTGTGATTATATTCATTGTTCGGTCCGTCAGCCCCAGGTCCAGAAGTGGTTTCTTTAAATTCTACAAATCAACAAATTTGTCCTGTCATGGCATGGATGGCTTTCCCCCGTTGCAGGATGAACCAACAAATCTGGTTGTTTCAGAACGGAGATGCATGGTTCTAAAACCATATCGAGAATCACAGGGAACCATGGTTGAGTAGGCCAATCGGGCACTACCAAAATACCAGACGCCGAGTCTTGTTGTATTTTGCGTAATACCCGACTAATGAGGCAGAAAAGAGGGAATGCATAGAAAAACAATTTTCCCCCAATGCAGCGAGAAAGCATCCATCGCTGCTGCCCTAGGGTCTGGTTCCCAATAGTCTGGCAACTGGTGATTAGGCCGAGATGCAAATAGATCGATATCTGGTGTTCCATATCATGCTACAATATCAGCAAACACTTTGTGGTCCAACATCCATTCGATGTTGTCATTGAATTTTTGTGACCTGGTGTCTGCCACTGTATTGAGGTTACCTGGTAGGTAACTAGCTGATATCCAAATATTTTTCTGAATACACCATTGCCAAATTGTGTTAACCAGATTATCACATGATATCGATTTGATTCCACCCATATAGTTAATATATGCCACCACGGTGGTGTTATCAATCTGTAGTCTAACATGCAGGTGATGCATTTCTGAACAGTATGATTTTAGACCATAGAACGCACCTAACATTTCCAAGTAGTTTATGCCATGTGTCTGAAGTAATGATGCCTCTTGTGCATCCCATCTACCTCCACAACTAGAGATGGAATTAGTAGCACCCCAACCATGAGCACTGGCATCAGTTTGTAGCACCACTGAAGGGTTGCTGACAATGATAGGGCTGGAACAATGCCGAATGTTTTCCCTCCACCATTGTAATTCCGTAATTGCTTTGATTGGTAGCTTCATTGGCCTATCAAAATGACCAGTATTGATTTTGAGTGCTTGTACATTTTGGTAATGCAAAGATCCAAACTGTGTGGCTGGAAAAGCAGCCACAATTTTGCCAATTAGCTTTGCTACCAATCGAATAGATGGTTCACTGTTGTCAATGAGGTTGTTGCAGGCCTCAGTTAAGTCTGTTGCTTTGTCCTTGGGTAAAGTCACCGACATGTGAACTGAGTCAATGGTGAACCCTAAGTAATCCATAGTGGTGGAAGGCATCAGATTTAACTGGATGGATGATAAACCCCAGTTTCTCAAACAATTGTTTGGTGGCTGATACAGCTATTTTGGCTAATTCCAAAGTTTTCCCCACAATTAATATGTCATCTAGGTATGCTATGACCATATGTTTTTGTTTCCGAAGAAACGCTAGGGCTGGTTTCAAAGTTTTGGTAAATAGTCTGGGGGTGGATGTTAATCCATTAGGTAGTGCTCTACACTGCCATGGCTGCCCCATCCAGTTAAACTTTAAATAACGTCTGTGATCCTTCCGTATAGGTACCGAATAGTAAGCATCTTTTAAATTGATGCAAGCCATGAAGTAGCCTTTGGAAATCAATTGTTTGGCAGTAACAAAGGTTTCCATTTTGAAAAGAATATACTGCACAAATGTATTCAGTTTGGTCACATCTATAATGAAGCGGCAACCACCATCTTTTTTGTTTTTTGTAAAGATATTTGACACGAATTCCAGAGAGTCGAGTTGGGTTTTCTCAATGACCCACTTAGCATATAGCCTCTCCAGTTCAGCATGCGCTTCCAGTTTTTCTTGTCGTGAAAGCACGAACATTGGGTTCGGTACATGCTGAACCGGAGGATGGTTTTTGTGCACAAATTCGATTGTATATCCCTGAATACTATGCAGGATATAAGTGTCAGCAGTTATTGCACTCCATGCCTCCCCAAAAAAGTGTAACCTACCACCAATTTGTGTATTATTTACACTTCCTGTTTTTTGGAAGGAACCAGACCCACCGACCTCCATGGGTTACCTGTGGAAAGTTTATTTCTTCCTGTTCTGTCGCCGTAGAGGTTGAGGCGCCGGAGTGTGGGGTTTGCGCATCTTCCACGAAGGCCGGTCTGGGCCATGGCCTAAAAAAGACCTCTGACCTGTTTGCCAGGCCCTTGAGCTTTCACCAGCTTCTGTGCGTTTTGCTACGCTGGTGGGTGCGTAGGGGTGCTGTCGCCTTGTGTATGAGGTCCTACCCGTTGCCGCCTTTATGAGCCTGAAGGCTTTAGCCTCATCGAGCTCTTTTACCTCTTTTGACAGGTTGCCCCCAAATAGTAATTTGGTGGTTTAGTACCTCCAGGTTTTCACAGCCCTGCAAACTTGGGGTTTAAGGCTGGGCGGATGGCGTTCTTCCTGAGACTATTAACCTTGTACTGCGTATTGCAGAATAATGCCACAGCGTCTTGCTGTGGTTCCAACATCTCCTTTCCATCCACTGACCGGGCAAATGCTGTGATCCCTGCAGTCAGTAGTTTTAGGACTTTTTGAAGCTTGACCTCCTGGCTTCTGACTCCCGCTCCAATGTATCTCCAGATGCAACTGTTCACCACGGGAACGTTGAGAGATACACAATTTACCGGTGCCAAATATTTGGCAGTAGTGTCCATTACAGCCTGTTGTAGTGGATTAAATGAGAGATAGTCAATACTGGATGTTAATTTTAGTTCTAATGGCTGTCTAGTCTGCTCTGGTTGTACAAATTTGGACACCATTCCCAGTAGGTTTTCTTGTTCTTGCACCCCCTGCACACTAGTTGTTTCTTCAGCAAACCCCTCTTCAGAGCCAGCCCAGATTTGGCTCCTAGTGCTCCCCTCTGTCGAGGGAGATGCACTAAGCAGCCCTGGATAAGGTGCTGCCATGGGTATATTATAAGACCCATGGTGACTAGCCTCCATCTCACGGAGTCTGTGTAACGGTGGAGCATTTGCCCCATACGCCGCTCCATTACGTCCCAGCAATCACGGTCGCTAGCCACCCACGGCATTCCCTCGCAGTCCGACTCGTCTGAATCAACGGCCCTGTCGGTCTTCCGTTTGGCCTTCCCACCCGGCCGTGGTGTTGATCTGGCCGGCGCCGGTGCCAAGTCGGCCACAGCTGATCACTCTGTAGGTGATTCTGGTGCAGTCGGCCGCCGCTGGTTGCCCGCAAATCCGCGGTCCTCCCGAGCCAGCTTAGACGCAGCCCTTGTGGACTTCTTCGTTTTGTCCATCGTTTCCCCCTGTAATACAGCATGGGAAACAAAATGACTGCAGAGTAATTCACTTAGCTGTCGGTCTCGGTTTTAAACTTACCGCTGCGGGGGAACGCTCCACCCCGCCTGTCGTTTAGCAATGTGTGAAGCGATATGTCACGCATGCGTCCTGGCGGGTTCTTCACGTGGTCACTCGTGTGACTCCGAAGTAAAATTAGTATACAAATTAGTATACAAGAGATTAGTATACAAACTTAAAGCGCACGGCATTGGGGGTTCAGTATTGATGTGGATAGAGAACTGGCTGACTAACAGGAAGCAAAGAGTAGGAGTAAACGGGTCCTTTTCACAATGGCAGGCAGTGACTAGTGGGGTACCGCAAGTCTCAGTTCTGGGACCCCAGCTATTTACGATATATATTAATGATTTGGACGAGGGAATTGAATGCAACATCTCCAAGTTAGTGGATGACACGAAGCTGGGGGGCAGTGTTAGTTGTGAGGAGGATGCTAGGAGGCTGCAAGGTGACTTGGATAGGCTGGGTGAGTGGGCAAATGCATGGCAGATGCAGTATAATGTGGATAAATGTGAGGTTATCCACTTTGGTGGCAAAAACAAGAAAGTAGACTGTTATCTGAATGGTGGCCGATTAGGAAAAGGGGAGATGCAACGAGACCCGTCATGGTACACCAGTCATTGAAAGTAGGCATGCAGGTGCAGCAGGCAGTGAAGAAGGCGAATGGTATGTTAGCATTCATAGCAAAAGGATTTGAGTATAGGAGCAGGAAGGTTCTACTACAGTTGTACAAGGCCTTGGTGAGACCACACCTGGAGTATTGCGTACAGTTTTGGTTTCCTAATCTGAGGAAAGACATTCTTGCCATAGACGGAGTACAGAGAAGGTTCACCAGACAGATTCCTGGGATGGCAGGACTTTCATATGAATAAAGACTGGATAGACTCGGTTTGTACTCGCTAGAATTTAGAAGAATGAGGAGGGTTCTTATAGAAACTTACACAATTCTTAAGGGGTTGGACAGGCTAGATGCAGGAAGATTGTTCCCGATGTTGGGGAAGTCCAGAACAAGGGGTCACAGTTTAAGGATAAGGGGGAAATCTTTTGGGCCTGAGATGAGGAAAACATTTTTCACACCGAGAGTGGTGAATCTCTGAAATTCTCTGCCACAGAAGATAGTTGAGGCCAGTTCATTGGCTATATTTAAGAGGGAGTTAGATGTGGCCCTTATGACTAAAGGGATCAGGGGGTATGGAGAGAAGGCAGGTACAGGATACTGAGTTGGATGATCAGCCATGATCATATTGAATGGTGGTGCAGTGTCAAAGGGCCAAATGGCCTACTCCTGCACCTATTTTCTGTGTTTCTATGTTTCTAATAAAACTAAAAGAAAAGATGTATAACACAGCAAAGAGTAGCCGGAAGCCAGGGGATTGGGAAACTTTCATAGGACAACAGAAGGAAACAAAACGGGCAAGGGTCTGAAAAGTACGAAGGGAAGCTGGTCAGGAATATAAAGAAGGACAGTAAAAGCTTATTTCGATATGTTAAGGGAAAAAGAGTAGCAATGTCAAATGTGGGTCCCTCGAAGGCGGACATGGGTGAAATTATTGTGGGTAACAAGGAAATGGCAGAAGAGTTGAACAGGTACTTCGGATCTGTCTTCATTAAGGAAGACACAAACAATCTCCCAGAAGTACTGGAGGACAGAGGATCTAAGGGGATAGAGAAACTGAAATAAATTTTCATTAGGCGAGAAATAGTATTGGGTAGGCTAATGGGACTGAAGGATGATAAATCCCCTGGACCTGATGGACTGCATCCCAGGGTCCTCAGGGAGGTGGCTCTAGAAATAGTGGAAGCATTGGTAATCATTTTCTAATGTTCAATAGATTCAGGATCAGTTCCTGTGGATTGGAGGATAGCTAATGTTATCCCACTTTTCAAGAAAGGAGCGAGGGAGAAAACGGGGAATTACAGACCAGTTAGCCTGACTTTGGTGGTGGGAAAGATGCTGGAGTCAATTATTAAAGAGGTAATAGTGGGCATTTGGATAGCAGTAAAAGGATTAGTCCAAGTCAACATGGATTTATGAAAGGAAAATCTTGCTTGACTAATCTTCTGGAATTTTTTGAGGATGTGACAAGTAAAATGGATGAAGGGGTGCCAATGGATATAGTGTATCTAGACTTTCAGAAAGCCTTTGATAAGGTCTCCCACGGGAGAATGGTGACTAAAATTAGAGCACACGGTGTTGGGGGTAGGGTGTTGATAAGGATAAAATATGCTGGCAGACAGGAAGCAAAGAGTAGGAGTGAACGGGTCCTTTTCACAATGGCGGGCAGTGGCAAGGGGAGTGCCGCAAGGCTTGGTGTTGGGTCCGCAACTGTTTACCATATACATTAATGATTTGGAAGAGGGGATTAGGAGCAACACTAGTAAGTTTGCAGATGACACAAAGCTGGGTGGCAGTGTGAACTGTGAAGAGGATGTTAGGAGGTTGCAGGGTGACCTGTACAGGTTGAGTGAGTGGGCAGATGCAGTATAATATAGATAAATGTGAGGTTATCCACTTTGGCGGCAAAAACAAGGAGGCAGATTATTATCTCAATGGGGTTAGGTTAGGTAAGGGGGAGGAGCAACAAGACCTGGGCGTCCTTGTACAACGGTCACTGAAAGTTGGTGTGCAGTTATAGCAGGCAGTGAAGAAAGCTAATGGAATGTTGGCCTTCATAACAATAGGATTTCAGTATAGGAGTAAAGAGGTTCTTCTGCAGTTGGATAGGACTCTGGTGAGACCACATCTGGAGTGTTGTGTACAGTTTTGGTCTCCTAATTTGAGGAAGGACATCCTTGTGATTGAGGCAGCGTAGGTTCACGATCCCTGGGATGGCGGGACTGTCATATGAGGAAAGATTGAAAAGACTAGGCTTATATTCACTAGAGTTTAGAAGGTTAAGGGGGGATCTTATGGAAACATATAACATTATAAAAGGACTGGATAAGCTAGATGCAGGAAAAATGTTCCCAATGTTGGGCGAGTCCAGAACCAGGGGCCACAGTCTTAGAATAAAGGGGAGGTCATTTAAGACTGAGGTGAGAAACAACTTTTTCACCCAGAGTTGTGAATTTGTGGAATTCCCTGCCACAGAGGGCAGTGGAGGCCAAGTCACTGGATGGATTTAAGAGAGAGTTACATAGAGCTCTAGGAGCTAGTGGAGTCAAGGAATATGGGGAGAAGGCAGGCACGAGTTATTGATTGGGGCCGATCAGCCATGATCACAATGAATGGCGGTGCTGGCTCGAAGGGCCGAATGGCCTCCTCCTGCACCTTTTTTCTACGTTTCTAAGTTTCTATGTAATGCCCAAAGTTTGTTGTTCAGAGTCTAGTTGGAGTCTGAAAGAACTAATCAAAACTGTACGTCTTTGGAGTGTGAGGAAACTGAAGAACCCGGAAAATTCCCACGCAGGTCATGGGGAGAAAGTACAAACTCCATACGGAGGTAGGAGTCACACTCTCAATAAAGGGCCACCACAAGACTTTGTGTATTTAAAATAGGTACACTATGTAGCCTTTGACAAATTTAAATAGTCTCTCAGAGCCAGCCCATTCAATCATCCCTGATACTTGTAATCTCTCAGTTCTGCCATTATCTTCACAAATACTTTTTTTTGCCTTCCCCTTTAGTTCATCTTTTCTTTCATAATATGGAAATGAGCTGAATACATTTCTAGATATGAGCAAGTATAGTTTAATTCCACAAACGGTGAGGTGATGTGCTTTGTCTTGTGTTGTGATGTGACTTCATAAATACTATTTTTCTGTTTTCCACAGTAGTCCGATTATCATTTCTTAAGTAATATGGCAATCGGATCCCTGTATACGTCTAATGTGCAGCCTAATACTGATCTTAACAGTGCTTCTTTTGATTTCAGTCCCCCTGGAGATAACTTTCATTTCTTTGTGAAAAGTCCAGCTCTTTATTTTATTGAACTCCAGGATGTTATTACTGTATATTCTCTTCATGTGCTTCACAGTTAGTCTTTTCTCTTGTACTTCATTCACTTCCTTGCTATCTGGTCTGTAAGCAATGCTTTTGCTCTTCCAATCAAAACACATCACCTCACTGGTATTGGTGGTTGGCGGTGCAACTCACTGTTGCAGCGGCCACTAAAGCCTTTCTGTCTTTTTTTAATTTTTGTCTAGTTAAATGTAGCTGTTATGTTTTTTTATACTGTTTTTATCTGTGTATATGCGGGGGGAGGAGGGGGATACTTAAAAAAAATCTCTTCCCTGCACGGGAGGCCCGACATTTTCCCTGTCGGGTCTCCGTTGTCGTTGGGGCCTAGCACCGTGGAGCGGCCTCCAGCCGGAACGACCTGGGGGCTCCAGTCGCGGAGTTTGCGGAGCTGAGGACTCACCATCGTGGGGCTGGCCGGCCTCGGAGCGTGGTGACTCGCTGCTGCGGCCCGACCCCGGAGCTCGGAGGCTCCTGCCTGGGGCTTCAACATCGGGAGAAAAATGGAGAGCAAGGGAGAGAAAAGACTTTGCCTTCCATCACAGTGAGGAGGAGATTCACTGTGATGGATGTTTGTGTGAATTGGTTGTGTGTCTAGTACAAATTGGGTTTTTTTGTTTGTATGGCTGTGGAACCAGAGTTTCGTTTGAGCCTCACTGAGGTTCAAATGACAATAAATATTGTATTATTGTAATGTATTGGAGTTACACTTTACTTTCCTAGTCCTCGTAGTCTCCAATGTTTCGATAAAATAGGTTGCATATTTTTATTCTGAATATTTTAAATTTGTGCTAGAATCATTTATGTTTACAGAAGTTCTTTCATTATGTGGAACCTAAAGTGCTGGTGTACATCCACGGACCAGGCAGCTTTTCAGGAGGACATGGATAGGCAATGTTTTGGGTCAGAACCCCTCTTCAGACAGTTTTAGACCCCATTTCAGTAAGGATGAGGCGGCTTTGGAGAGGGTGCAGAGGTGATTTACCAGAATGTTGCGTGGATGAGAGGCATTAAGTACAAGAAGACATGGACAGACTTCGACCTTTTCCTCTGAACTGCCAGAGGTAGGGGGGAGACCTGATAGAAACATAGAAAGCATAGAGAAAATAGGTGCAGGAGTATACCATTTGGCTCTATGAGCCAGCACCACCATTCATTCTGATCATGACTGAAGAAGGGTCTCAACCAGAAATGTCACTGAGTTTTGGTCACTGTGCTTTAAGCAAGATGCTATTAAGCTGGAAAGAATGCTGGGAAGCATAGTCAGGTCTCAAGGGCCTGAGGTATAGGGAGATGTCGGGCAGGCTTGGAATGCAAGAAATGAGAGGTGACCTTGTAGATTGTTAGGTTATAGGGTATGCACATTACCTGTTTCCCAGGTTAGGGGAATCAAGAAATAGAGGGCATAGGTTTGAGAGAAGATGGAAAAGATGTACTAAGAGCCTGAGTGAGAACTTTTTCACACAAAGGGTGGTGGGTGTGTTGAATGACCTGCCAGAGGAAGTAGTTGAAGCCGGTACAACAACAACATTTGAAAGACATTTGGACAGGTGCATATATGGGAAATATTTGAATGGATATGGGCCAAATGTGGGCAAATGGGACAAGCTTAAATGGAATATGGAGAAAGTCAAAAAGGGTCTCGACCTGAAACGTTACATATTCCTTTTTTCCAGAAATGCTGTCTGACACACTGAGTTGCTCCAGCATTTTGTGTCTAGTACCTTGGTTAGCATGGGCAAGTTGAGCTGAAGGGCCTGTTTCCATGTTGTATGAAGTTGTGACATACTGTGAATTTGGGTTGTCAGGTAACATACTGTGTGACACAGGGAAGAACCGGTAACATTTAAAGTGAAGTGAAGATCATTTAAAATGAGCTGAATGTAAAATAACTCAGACATTTATTCAAATACAAGCAGCGAGTCTCCCAGAGGTCTGGCAATAGTTATTGCCCAACCAACAGGATCAAAATAGATTAACAAATCATGAATCACATTGGTACTCAAGTACAGGAAAAATGCCGGTTCAAACTGAAGGTAGACACAAAATGCTGGACTAACTCAGCGGGACAGGCAGCATCTCTGGATAGAAGGAATGGGTTACATAGAAACATAGCTGCAGGAGTAGGCCATTCGGTCCTTCGAGCCTGCACCGCCATTCAATATGATTATGGCTGATCATCCACCTCCGTATCCTATCCCTGCCTTCTCTCCATTCCCAACCGATTCCTTTAGCCACAAGGGCCACATCTAACTCCCTCTTAAATATAGCCAATGAACCAGCCTCAACCAGTTACATTTTGGGTCTTGACGGGTCAGGTCAGAAGAAGGGTCTCGACCTGAAACATCACCCATTCCTTCTATCCAGTATCTTTCTATGTTCAAATTGACCACCACATATGGGTTCAAAATAATTCTTTGGACAGAGGGTGGTGAATATGTGGAGTGCTTTGCCGCAGATGGCTACAGAGGACAAGTGCGTGGGAAATTTTGATATGCAGATATGAACAGGTTGTTGATTAGTACTGGTGTCAAAATTTACACCGAGAATGGAGGAGATTGGAGTTGAGAGGGAAAGATCAGTCACCCATGACTGAATGGCAGAGTAAACCCGATGGGCCAAATGGCCTAATTTTGCTCCAATGACTTATGAACTTCTGAATATAGTTCACAATTCTAAAATGATAGTATTATTTGTGAGTGGCTTCATGAATAGATTGAATTTGACAGAAACGACCCTTATTTGGATTTTAAATTTTATCCTCTGAGCCATCCCTGGCTTCTTTGCATCAGCAAGCAATGCCACTTTGCACATTTGCGTGGATCGCATAAACATTTTTGCATAACCCAGGCTCAAGCGTCTGCTGATTCTTTGATGATTAAGAGTTCGTCTGGTAACATACTATTGGTAACGCCCTTACCTCTGAGTCAACAGATCATGAATTCAAGTCAAGCGCCAGAGACGAGCAGATAATGTAAACAAAATAATTCAGTGCAGCACAATGTGGGAATATAACATTCTCAGATATGACAAACCAAATCCCAATCTGTTCTCTCAGATGTTCCTTAAAGATTTTCCGGCCTTACTTCAATGAGGAGCAGAAATTGAAGTGTGATTGTCCATCTCAAGTTTTGTGCACAACACAATAGCACTAAAGTCAAAATAGCACCAAAGCTACATAACTCTAATGTAGCAATTATATTTGCATCCTGGTTTGTTTTTTTAACTTTAAATCCTTGAGAGTTTATTGGTTTGAACACTTCCCAGAAGCAATAAGTGTAAAGGGGCTGTCCCACTTGGGTGACCTAATCCGCGAGTTCTGGCGAGTTTGCCCTCGACTCGTACTCGCAGCATGGTCGACACGAGGTCATAGGAGACCTTCGTAACTCTCCTTCATGCTCGAGAGTGGTCTCCGTGTACTCGGGGCTACAGCTCGGTCGTGGCGTTTTTTTCAATATGTTAAAAAATGCCCGCGAGTAAAAAAAGGTCGCCATGGAAAAAATCGATACTTTTTTTTTCTTGTAGGTTTAGTCGCAATAGGTCGTAGGAGGTCGGCATGTTAGTCGTAGGTAATCGAGGGTAGTTGACGGTAGTCGAGGTTAGTCATAGATAGTCGAAGAGAGGTCGAAAGGAGATCGAAGGAGGTCGTCTTCACTCTCCACTATTCGGTCCAATTTTCCCGAAGTTAGTCGTAGCTACTCAAAGCTGGTCTTCAACATGGTCGAAGGAGGTCGAAGGAGGTCTTCTATATAGTTGAAGGAGGTCTTAAACATGTCATTTTTACAAACTCTTCTAAACTCGCCAATTTGATCGTCCAAGTGGGCCAACCCCTTAACTCCGCTGTAAATATTGATGTTTGGTATATTCCTAACCGATAATATAAACAGATAACAGGTATTGTGGTTAAGAAGGTACACAAAAAAGCTGGAGAAACTCAGCGGGTGCAGCAGCATCTATGGAGCGAAGGAAGTGGGCAACGTTTCGGGCCGAAACCCTTCTTCAGACTGATCGGGGGCGGGGGTGGGGCGGGGACAAGAAATGAAAAAGGAGGAGGAGCCCGAAGGCTGGGGGATGGGAGGAGACAGCAGGGGGACTGAGGAAGGGGAGGAGACAGCAAGGACTAACAAAATTGGGAGAATTCGATGTTCATGCCCCCAGGATGCAGACTCCCCAAACGGAATATGAGGTGTTGTTCCTCCAATTTCCGGAGCTGCTCGCTGTGGCCATGGAGGAGACCCAGGACAGAGAGGTAGGAGGCGGAGTGGGAGGGGGAGTTGAAGTGCTGAGCCACCGGGATGTCAGCTGGGTGGTGTTGCTGGCAGAGCTGCTGCCTCACAACGCCAGAGACCTGCATTCATTCCTGACCTTGGGTGCTTTCTGGGTGGAGTTTGCACGTTTTCCCCATGACCATGCGGATTTCCTCCGGTTCCCTCCCACATTCTCAAAGACATGTGGGTTTGTAGGTTAATTGGCCTCTGTAAATTGCCACGTGTGCAGGGAGCAAATGCAAACGAGGGAAAACATAGCACTATTGTCAATGGGTGATCGATGGTCAGTGTGGGCTAAAGGTTTTGTTTCTATGCTGTAGCTTTCAATCGTCAATCAAAAGTTTTCAGAGCACATTTGAAAGATTTTACCTTCATCAAATATGTTGGGAAATGGAAATGACATTGTTAAAGTTGTATCGAGATTTAATTAAGAAGAAATATGGTTATTAAAAATGCAAATCTTCCACCCGTAATTCTGCAATTATATCTGTGTATATATTTGTGCATTGAGATAATGTGCTATTGTCATAGTAAATAATTAATATTTGTGGAATGAAAAGCTAGGTTTTAATGAGCATGACTCTTAAGAATTTATTCATTGCCTCTGTAATGTAAATGTTTAAATTATATAATAATATACACTCGTTAAATGAGTAACATAAAATAACAATCATTACTTTCATTATTATAAAATAATGGTTATAAAGTACATTGTAATTATGCTTGAAATAAATTGCAATTTTATACATTTACCCATCTCTCCAGTAAAATGTATTTTGATCCCAATGGCATGTGTTAAGAGTGGGGTGACTGTTCGTTTAAAGTATCTTTATCAAAGTGTAATTGGATTTATGGTAGGTGTTCTTGGTGCATCTCAAGAATGGAACCCAGAAAATTCAAAAATAGCATTCACCCCATGACTACCATTGAGAAATTAGGAATTACCTGGGGAATAAAACATTACATGAGAAGTTAATGCTGAGAGTGAAGCTTGAAGGATTAGAAGTGTATTCAGTGGAGTTATTACATCTAAATCCACTCCCTCCAAACCACTCCACCTCAACCCCTCCCCCCGCTTTCACTCCCGCACCACCCTGCCTTCCCTCCACTATGTCCTCTGGACTCCCACCTATTTCTCCCCCCAACCCCCCCCCCCCCCCCCCCTCCTCCGCCGACACACCCCTCTCTCTGGCTTCACAATCCACAATGCTTCAACTCTTCGCACACCTTCTGCTCTCATCTCTGGCCTTTGTTACAACCATCTGTGTATCAAATCCCCTCCCTCACCCCCCTTGCCCAGGTCAACCAAGAACCTGCAACACTTTGTCCTGCCTCTCCCCTTTTCCAAATTTCTTCTCCTTCCCCATGATCAGTCTGAAGAAGGGTCTTTACTTCATGTGTCACCTATCCATGTCCAGAGGTACTGCCTAACCCGCTGAGTTACTCCAGCATTTTGTGTCCCTTAGTCTATTTAGCATCTGCACATCACATACTGTTGCATTCCTGTCACTTGCCTAACCACCGCATCCATTAATCCTGTATTCAACCTCACCATCTTATCTCCCTTTCACACTTTGCACTGTTGCAGAACACTTTTTCTCTCTTGCTTTCATTTTCTCACGCACGCGCACACACACAGGCATGCACACACATACACATACAGCAAAACACGAAGAGCTGGAATGTCTCGGCAGGAATAGTGAAAGGCCTGGCCTGGAGATGATGAAGTTGGTGAGAGTTGTAGGGGACATGACAAACTTCCTAAGTCTTCCAAGGAAGGCTTGGTGTAAGTAAGCATTGGTGTGCTTTCTTGGATGTTGCTTCAATATGGGGTGATCCTAGAGATGCTGTTGATGATATTAACTCCTAGGTATTTGAATTTTTCAACCATCTCTCCTTCAGCTCCGTCAATGCAAACTGGGATATGTGCACCGCTTCGCTTCCTGAAGTCGATCATCACTTCCTTTGCCTTGCTGACACTGAATACAGATGCTGCCTGTTTATCCAATCGGTTTAAGGGCCCGTCCCACTGTACGAGGTAAATCAAGAGCTCTCCCAAGTTTAAAAACAATCAAACTCGTGGTAAGTACGTAGAATGTACGTAGCGGCTACGTCGGAGCTCATGGCAGTCACGCGGTGGCTCGTAATGCTAACGGCAGGTACTTGGGAAACGCGGTGACTGTGAAAAATCTGCACGAGAGCCCAGAGTGCCTACGAGCGGCTATTACCGTAAACCTCCGAGTTCGAATCAGGGGAAACTCGGGAGAACTCTTGAATTACCTCGTACAGTGGGACAGGCCCTTTAGCCACTGAGTTACTCCGGCATTTTGAGTCTATCTTCGGCACAATCAAGATGATTTTCTCCATGGACAAAACGTGCTGAACAAATCCATGTTAATGGCGAGCGCCTGATTTTGAAATGCTGAGGATAAAATTTGGGACGTTAAATTGGCAACAAAAGTAACAAGCAATAATGGAGAACAACAAAGGGCATCATATAAAACACTGCTTGATCATGCAGGAAAAATATATTCAATCAACAAGAAAGGACGACCTAAAAACACATTACTGTGGATGACATCAGATTCAGATTCAGATAGAAACATAAAAACATAGAAAATAGGTGCAGGAGTAGGCTATTCGGCCCTTCGAGCCTGCACCGCCATTCAATATGATCATGGCTGATCATCCAACTCAGTATCCCGTACCTGCCTTCTCTCCATTACCCCTGATCCCTTCGGCCACAAGGGCCACATCTAACTCCCTCTTAAATATAGACAATGAACTGGCCTCAACTACCTTCTGTGGTTGAGAATTTCACAGATTCACCACTCTCTGTGTGAAAAATGTTTTTCTCATCTCGGTCCTAAAATATTTCCCCCTTATCCTTAAATTGTATCCTTAAATGTTATCCTTCTGGACTTCCCCAACATCGGGAACAATCTTCCTGCATCTAGCCTGTTGAACCCCTTAAGAATTTTGTAAGTTTCTATAAGATTCCCGCTCAATCTTCTAAATTCTAGCGAGTACATGCCAAGTCTATCCAGTCTTTCTTCATATGAAAGTCCTGACATCCCAGGAATCAGTCTGGTGAACCTTCTCTGTACTCCCTCTATGGCAAGAATGTCTTTCCTCAGATTAGGAGATTCAAACTTTATTGTCATTGTGCAGTGTACAGTACAGATATAACGAAATGTAGTTAGCATCTCCCGAGAAGAAATATAGAGATAATCGAAAAATGAGGTACTTATTGACTGTAACAACTTTACAATTTGCTGCTGGCAAATTTAAGAAGGGTCCCGACCAGAAACACCACTTAAATCATTTTCTCCAGTGATCCTGCCTGACCGCTGAGTTTCTCCAATGTTTTGTGTATATCTTTGGTATAAACCAGCATCTTTTTATTACATTCTTTAAATAATTATTTGATAAACATTGAATCTTTAAAACTCAATTCATCTCTCAAAAATTTTTTTTTTTCTTGACAGTTAATTAAATATTTTTTTCCCCTTCAGTTTGAACTGTTGTATTTTAAGACTAAAATTTAAGACTTAATAAGAAAAATAAACATGTGTAATGAATAGATGACATAAATCCCATTACCCTCGGGGATAGCAAAATCTCAGAATATGGTAACAAGCTTTGCAAAAGATAGATGTAGCTACATGGAAATGTACATCTTACATTGAGATTTGTACTCACTTAAAAGGGAAATTTAGTTGGGCACAATTTACTGTATAATGAAAGAGTCAATACGCATGTGTAGTATGACCGAGACAACATCCAGATTTGAACTGACAAATGGCAAGTGACAGATGTGACACATAAGTACCTTGTTGTGACCATTTTCCCACAAGAAAGCTTAACAGCCTACTCAATGCCATTGCTGGGATGTCAGGACTTTCATATGAAGAAAGACTGGATAGACTCGGCTTGTATTCACTAGAATTTAGAAGATTGAGAGGGGATCTTATAGAAACTTACAAAATTCTTAAGAGGTTCGACAGGCTAGATGCAGGAAGATTATTCCCGATGTTGGGGAAGTCCAGGACAAGGGGTCACAGTTTAAGGATAAAGGGGAAATTCTTTAGGACGGAGATGAGAAAAACATTTTTCACACAGAGTGGTGAATCACTGGAATTCTCTCCCGCAGAAAGTAGTTGAGGCCAGTTCATTGGCTATATTTAAGAGGGAGTTAGATGTGGCCCTTGTGGCTAAATGGATCAGGCGGTATGGAGAGAAGGCAGGTACGGGATACTAAGTTGGATGATCAACCATGATCATATTGAATGGCGGTGCAGGCTCAAAGGGCCGAATGGCCTACTCCTGCACCTATTTTCTATGTTTCTATTGCTGATTCACCTACCTTCAAATAAGCAGAACTTCAATTGGACCAACCTACTCGCTGATGTTTAGAAGGATGAGGGATGACATAATTGAAAATTGCCCAATAGTGAAAGGCTGGATACAGTGGACTAGTGAGAGAGTCTAGGACCAGAGGTCGTAGCCTTAGAATAAAAGGACATACCTTTTGAAAGGGGATGATGAGAAATGTATTTTGTCAGAGGGTGGTGAATCTGTAGAATTAATTGCCACAAAAGGCTGTGGAGGCCAGGTCAATCGATATTTTATTAGCCAGAGGTTGACAGTTTCATGATTAGTATGGGTGTCAGGGTTTGTGTGGCAAATGCAGGAGAATGGGGTTTAGAGGGAATGGGGTTTAGAGTCAATCCTGATTGAATGGCGGAGTAGAGTTGATAGTCCGAATGGCGTAGTTCTGCTGTTACATCTGATGAACTTATGGAAGCACAAAATGATTCAACTGCTAGTGTAGATGCTGTATGATTCTGTGACAAATACTTCACATCTTGTGTCACACAAAATAAAAAATTTGTTGCCCATAAGACAAGGCAGCTGCATCCATTACCTGGATGGGGTTCGCTACAAAACCCAATGTTGAATAACAGGTCAGAGTCATCCAACTGATTGGTATCTTAATCGGTTGCACCCCTCACCACCATTGCAATGGATTGCATTTGTGAGGCATGGATTCATCAAGACTTCACTGTAATAGTTGTAGGTTTTTCACATACCACTTGTTTATTAATGTTTAACGTTTTATGTGTCATTCCTAACTGTCACTGTATGTCATGTTGTTACTTGCGGGCGGAGCACCTAGGCAAATTCCTTGTATGTGAATACTTGGCCAATAAACTTATTCATTAATTAAATCATTCATTCATTACTACTCTCACGACTACCATTTGGCAGTCTGCAGACGTCCAACTCAAAGTTGGAACTCAGTTTACTCTCACGTCGAGTTGGTGCAGTCCTAATAAAATGAAGCTAAATGCTTTGCATTCAAATATCATCCAACAGTGAGCTGATTACCTTGTAGATATCAACTACTTTCTTTTGCAAATCATAAATTCATTTTTTAAAAATATTCCAGATTACTGATATATAATTAATGTTAAACAAAGGCTGCTGTAACTTTGCAAAGAACACAATGTGCTGCAGTAACTCAACGGATCATGCAGTGTCTCTGGAGGACATGGATAGGTAGCATTTCGGGTCAGGACCCTTCTTCAGACTCTTTATTATAGATGATAGTTAATAGTCTGAAGATAGAAGCAAAAAGCTGGAGTAACTCAGCGGGACAGGCAGCATCTCTGGAGAGAAGGAACGAGTGATGTTTTGGGTTGAGACCCTTCGTCAGACATTTCTATAGAAGATCCATAGAAGGGTCTCAACCCAAAATGTCACCCGTTCCCTCCAGCGATGCTGCCTGTCCTACTGAGTTTCGCCATCTTTTTATGTCTATCTTCGGTTTAAACCAGCATCTGCAGTTCCTTCCCAAACGTAGTCTGTCCTCTGTAATGGAGATAGAGATATCGAGAAAGGGTCAGGAATAGTCCAAGTGTATATTGTGTATGTCAGTCAATATTGTAGTCATCAGAAAATATTTTTATTGTAGAAGGCAGTCAATATTTTTTACTGTTTTAGATTTCAGTTCATTAGAAACATAGAAACATAGAAATTAGGTGCAGGAGTAGGCCATTCGGCCCTTCGAGCCTGCACCGCCATTCAATATGATCATATTTACTGTCATATAAATTACATATATACATATAAATTACTGTCATATTTACAGAGATACAGAAAAAAGGTTTGTTTTGCAGGCTATCCAGTCAAATCAGATAATACTACACACAAATACAACAAGCCAAACAAAAGTCCAATAAGTAGAACAATGGGGAAGATACAGAGTATAGAATAATGTTCTCAGCATTGTAGTGCTTCAGTTATTGAGTCATTGAGTCATACAATGTGGAAACAGGCTCTTCTGTCCAAAGTACCCTTACTAACCAACATGTCCCATCTACACTAGTCCCACCTACTTGCACTTGTCCCGTAATTCTCTAAACAATTCTCTAAACAGTTTGAGGAAGGACATTCTTACTATTGAGGGAATGCAAAGTAGGTTCAAGAGGTTAATTCCTGGGGTGGCCGGACTGTCATATGATGACTGGGCTTGCATTCACTGGAATGTAGAAGGATGAGAGGATATCTTCTAGAAACATATAAAATTATTAAGTGATTGGACGTGCAAGATGCAGGAAACATGTTCCCGATGTTGGGGGAGTCCAGAACCTGGGGCCACAGTTTAAGAACAAGGGGTAGGCCATTTAGAACTGAGATTGGAAGAAACCTTTTCACGCAAAGAGTTGAGAATTTGTGAAATTCTCTGCCTCAGAAGGCAGTGGAGGCTGATTCACCTCTATCAGATCATCTCTCACTTAACTCGTACTCGTAAAGTCATCGAGGCATACAGCATGGAAACAGGCCCTTTAGCCCATCTACTCCATGCCAAACAAGATGCCCCAGCAATACCACCTGCATGTGTTTGGTCCATTTCCCTCTAAACCTTCCCTAGCCATGTACCTGTCTAAATGCTTTCTAAATGTTGTAAATTTTAAAACAGTCTCATCTGTAAATATTTGTAGGCACCAGTCAATATTTTTATTTGCTGTAATTTTTCTTTGTCTTTTTTCTGTTACTGTAATAGTACTGAGCTATAAATTAGTCTGATTTCAATTAAGATTCTTAAATTTGCCCATGTTTCTTCTATCTTTTCATCTTATTATTTCTGAAGCACGAGATCCTTATTAGACGGATGAATATTTACTTAGCAATGATAATACCACCTTTTTTATTATATACTAGACCAAGGGGACCCGTTGGGTCCCATCCCCATAACGCACGGGGGGGTGGGGGGGGGGGGGGGGGGGGGGTAGAGGTGAATGGGAGTCGGTGAGGGGTGGAGTGGGGGGGAGAGAGAGAGGGGGGGAGAGAGGGGAAGGGGGGTAGAGAGGGTTGGTACAGGGTGGAATGGAGGTGGAGGGGAGGGGGAGGGGATGGGGGAGAGAGTAGAAGGGAGAGGGGAGAGGAGGGAGGGGGTGGAGAGAGGAGGTGGAGAGAGGAAGGGGGAGAGAGAGGAGGGGGAGAGAGGAGGGGGAAAGAGGAGGGGGAGTGGGGGGAAGGGGGAAATGGCGGGGAGGTGGGGTGGAGGGGAGACTGGGAGGGGGAGGGGTTGTGGAGGGCTTAGTGGGGGGGGTGCAGAAGGGGGAGAGAGAGAGGGGGATGAGAAGGAGGGAAAGAGGGGGTAGGGGTTGGGGAGGGGAGAGAATGGAGAGGAAAAGAGGAGGGGGGAGAGAGGAGGTGAGGAGAGGAGGGGGGAGGGAGGAGGGGGGGAACGAGGAGGGGGAGAGAGGGAATGGGGAGGGGGATGAAAGAAGGGGAGGGGTGGAGAGGGGGGGGTTAGTGAAGGGCAGAGGGGGAAGGGAGGAGAGAGTGGAGGGGGGGAGGGAGAGAGAGAGGGGTTTGGGGGGTACGGAGGGGAGAGAGAGGGGGAGAGAGAGGAGGGGAGAGAGAGGAGGGGGAGAGGAGATGTGGGGTAGAGAGAGAGGAGGGGGGAGGGAGGGGAGGGGGAGAGAGAGAAGAGGGGGAGAGTGGGGAGGAGAGGGGGGGTAGAGGGGGAGGGGGAGAGAGAGGAGGAGGGGGGCAGAGGAGAGAGGATGTGGGGAGAGAGGACGGGGCGAGAGAGAGGGTGCAGGGGGGCAGAGGTCGAGGGAGGGGGGAGAGGGGAGGGGGTGCAGAAAGGGAAAGAGAGGAAGGGGATGGGGAGGAGGAGGGGGGAGAGGGGGATGGGGAGGAGGAGGGGGGGAGAGGGGGGAAAGGGAGGGGGTGGAGGGAGAGAAGGGGTGGGGGTGGGGGTGGAGTAGGGGGGTAGTGGGGGGAAGAGGGGGAAGGGAGGGAGAGATAGGAAGAGGGAGGGGGTAGATAGGGGGCAGAGGGAAGGGTAGACAGGAGGGTGAAGAGAGAGGAGGGGGGGGGGGGGTGGCGAGGGGAGGGTGAGAGAGAGTATAGGGGAGAGAGGAGGGGGGGGAGAGAGAGGAGGGGGGGCGAGAGAAGAGATGGGGGAGAGAGGAGTGGGGAGAAAGGAGGGGGGGGTAGAGAGGAAGGGGGAATGAGGGGAGAGGGGGGAAAGGGACGGGGTGGATGGGAGAGAGAGGGGGGAGGGGGTGGTGGAGGGGGAAGTGGGGGAGATGGGTGGGTGGAGGGGGGATAGTGGGGAGGGAGGTGTAGAGGGGGAGATTTGGGGGAGAAAGGGGGGTGTAGAGAGAGTAGTGGCAAGGGGAGTGGTTCGCAGCGGGGGGGAGGAGAGTGGGAGAGGAGCATGTAACAGCAGGGAGGAGAGCGGGGTGGCAGCAGGAGAGGGGGGGGGAGCGTGACTTCACTTGCTGCCCGTGGAGCAGAGCACAGCATGACGCAAGGAGAAAGATCTTGAAAAACATGCTGGGAAGCTCCTGAGTGCCCGTGACCCTCGGGTGACCCCGTAGAGCTCATAAGAGCACATTCTTTCTGCGTCTTTTGAAGAAATGGTGGGGGGGGGGGGGGGGGGGGGGGGGAAGTGTGGTGACGTATCTCCTGGAAAACTGTGTCCAACAGTGCACGTTGGAGCAGAGGCATTGTGACGTCATTCAGCTCACTTCAGCACGTTAGATTTTAATAAGATCTCAGATAGGTGAACTATTTTAGTAAAAAACTAGGGAAATAATGAATCAAATTTTCAGATGAGCCGAGATCTGCAGAAAAAAAGTTCTTATAGCGGAACTGAGCTGTAAGATCTTTGTTCTGCAGAACTTTCTCGATCTTTCTACGCCTTTAGAAGAATGGAGGGGTGGAGGGGGCTAACGTACCTCATGGAAATCTGCGCATCAATGTTGACAGCAGCTGGATTAATCCAGAGAAGTGGGGGCAGGACCATGGGGAAAGGCATTGTGAGGTCAGCAGCTTGGCAACCTTTATATATTTTTTAAATGTCAATTTGGTTCAAAAACTTTAGTAAATATCTCGAAAAATAATGGACCCAATCTATAGAAGATTGGATTTTTGAAATCATAAGGAAATTTCGACCAGAAGATGTAAAAATGTCACTGTTGTTGTAACGTCAGCAGCTGGGCAGCGGTCAGATTAAAAAAAAAGTCAGATTGGTCAACAATTTTAATAAAAATTTTAATAAAAATTTTTAATAAAAATTGTCAGGAAAATAAGGTACCAAATGTACGAGTGGATTTCTATAATGACAAGGAAAATCTCTACTGAAATATGTAAAAATGTCTCAATTTCGGCGTCAGGTTTTCGAGGAGATATGTTTCACAGGCAAAATACACACACACACACACACACGCACACACACACACACACACACAGTTTTAAAAGTATATAGATATGATAGATAGATTTCCTCTAGCATATTGAAACATTCAATGGTAGCGTTATCAGACCAAAGTTTGACAAAATATGGAACAAAGACAGAGAATGTGCGACTTGGCAAAAGATCAAGGGCTTGTTAATGAGACAGATAGTTCTTAAAAATGAACCTAATAGATGAGAAAGAGTTAGAAATGTACAGGTAAAGAAGTCCCAACTTAATGTAAAGTTTGTAGAAAATAAGGAACATAATTGAAGAAATTATTTAAAATTGGGATACATAAGAAACTAGTATTGGAACAAAGATCATAAGATCATAAGA
The DNA here is from genome assembly GCF_028641065.1 of Leucoraja erinaceus. Lineage (NCBI taxonomy): Eukaryota > Metazoa > Chordata > Chondrichthyes > Rajiformes > Rajidae > Leucoraja > Leucoraja erinaceus. The sequence continues at coordinate 9,312,430 of NC_073378.1, forward strand.
TTATGTGATAGCAGCAGAATTAGGCCATTCAGCCCATCCAGTCTACTCCAGCATTCAATTGTGGCTGATCTATCTCTCCCTACTAACCTCATTCTCCTGTCTTCTCCCCATAATCTCTGACACCCATACTGATCAAAAATCTATCTACTCGATCTCTGCCTTAAATATATCCATTGACGTGGCCTCCACAGCCTTCTGTGGCAAATAATTCCACAGGTTCACCACCCTCTGACTAAATAAATTCTTCCTTGTCTCCCTCCTAAAGGAACATCCTTTAATTCTGACGTTATGACCTCTAGTCCAAGACACTCCCACTGGTGGAAACATCATATCCACATCCACTTTATCCAAGCCTTTCACTATTCTGTACGTCTCACTGAGGTCCCCCTTCGTTCTTCTAAACTCCAGCGAGTACAGGCCCAGCACCGTCAAACACTCATCATCTGTCACCCCATTAATTCCTGGGATCATTCTTGTAAATCCTCTCCAGAGCCAGCACATCCTCCCTCTGATCTGGTGCCCAAAATGTCTCTCAATACTCCAAATGCGGCCTGACCAGCGCCTTAGAGACCTTCAGCTCTAGAAGATTTGTTTGATTGGAAAGGAATTTTAGAGATAATGATGGTGCATGTCCGATAAAGGACCTGAAAACAAGGACAATTATAGAACTGAATTGTTATTGAAGCTGGAGGTATTATATGTCTGCTGAAGTAGGCGTGATTGATGGACAACCACTCTAAGATACAAGATGCACGTCCACAATATGTATATGTTTTGTTTACAGATCAATATACATGAAGCATAAAACAAATGTTTTGTGCCACACAGAGAAGAGTTTGTTTTAAGGAATATTGAAAAAATACTCATTGTCACATATTAAAAACAATAATAACGTGGCTGTAAAATTAGAATCTAATTGGAAGTATGAAAGTGTTTTATATTTATTTTAAAATGATTATATTTCTTCCTTGTGTAATTATCAGAGGACATATGCAGATACAGCTCCATGAAAGATAAATTATTATTAATATAAATGCGGCAGGTGCAGAAACAAATTGCAACAGATAGAAGCCATGAACAGCAGGGGAGCCCCACCACAGAATGCAATTAGGATGATGCTGATGTAACAAAATTACACTACTTGGCAAATCCTCATAAATATCTTTCACATTTTTTTCCCTAGAAGAAGTTGTTTTCTTTGGGAACAGTTGAGTTCATTTTTAAAGAGAGGGGAAGTGTTTAATATTAAGATATTCTTAGTTTAGTAACAGTTGAGTTTAAATGATATTGTGAAATGGCAATCTTTCCAAAAAGCATAGTAACATAGAAACATAGAAAATAGGTGCAGGAGGAGGCCATTCGAGCCAGCACCTCCATTCATTTTGATCATGGCTGATCATCCCCTATCAATAACCCGTGCCTGCCTTTTCCCTATATCCCTTGACTCCACTAGCCCCCTAGAGCTCTATCTAACTCTAGTCATATAGTCATCTAACTCAATAGCCATAGTAATAGTGATGGGAGCAGAATTAGGCCATTCGGCCCATCTAGTCCACTCCGCCATTCAATCATGGCTGATCTATCTCTCTCTCTCAAACCCACTCTCCTGCCCTCTCCCCACAATCCCCAACACCTGTACACATCAAGAATCCATCCAATACTGCCTCAAAATAATCCACTGACTTGGCCTCCACGGCTGTCTGTGGCAAATAATTCCACAGACTCACCACTCTGTGACCAAAGAAACTCCTCCTCACCTCCTTCCCATAGGGACGTCCTTTCATTCTGTGGCTATGACCTATGGTCTTAGACTATCCCACAAGCGGAAACATCCTCTCCGCATCCATAGTGCAAGGTAGAGCCAGCAAAGTCCGATCAAGGATAATCCAAGGGTCACCAATGAGGTCGATACTAGTTCAGCACTGCCCTCTGGTTGTGGTAGTTACTACAAATTGGCAGCTATACTCACATGCAAAAGCAACTTCACTTCAAAACAATTTCAGTGATAACATGGTTCTCCTATCATGAGATCAGGGAGAACACTTTGCAAATCCATATCTTTCCTGCTTTCTTTTTCATATTATTAAAATGATACCATTTTTAAATGCGTGCCTTAAAACTAATACTTTGCAATATTTCCCCTTTTTACTTGAATACATTGAAGATAGAACATAGAAGAGTACAGCACAGGAACGTGTCCTTCACCCCACACCGTTTGTGCTGAACATGATGCTACGTTAAGTCCATGTTAGGTTAGGGAGACATGCCATCTACCAGGATGCCATACACAACCTGGTGAAAGATCTTGTAGACATTCTGAATACAATACAATATTATTTTTCTTTTATGAGCACTTCGCAGTGATCTATTGAAGTCTTGATAGCTGCAGAAACACTTTCTATAAAAGAAAGTCCTGACCCAAAACTTCACATGTTCTCCAGAGATGTTACTTGATCAACCGACTTACTACAGCACATTGTTTATTTTTTAACCCTCTATATTCCCTTACACTGATGGTAAGCCAGACAGGGCAGTATGATCATTCTGACTGATCCACTTGGAAGTTCCTGTAATTGGCATTATTTACAAGCAAGACACATATCACCATGAGCTATACTGATAAATGTCCACCCCTGAGATCTTACATCTGTCTCCAGGAGAGTCCTAGTCTGTTGCTGGAGCATAGCAGTTAGCAAGCAATTGTCAATCTCACCAGCAAAGCCTGTTCACATGCTTTCTCCTACAATAGTTTTTATAGATATGTAAAGAGAAAAACAAATGTAGGTCCCTTGACCTACAAATGTAGGTCCCTTGAAGTCAGAAACAGATAAATTGATCATGGGGAACAAGGACATGGCAGACCAATTGAATAACTACTTTGGTTCTATCTTCACTAAGGAGATCAAAAATAATCTGCCGGAAATAGCAGGGGACCGGCGGTCAAATGATATGGAGGAACTGAGGGAAATCCAGGTTAACCGTAAAGTGGTGTTAGGTAAATTGAATGGATTAAAGGCCAATAAATCCCCAGGGCTAGATAGGCTGCATCCCAGAGTACTTAAGCAAGTAGCCGCAGAAATAGTGGATGCATTAGTGATAATTTTTCAAAACTCTTTAGATTCTGAAGTACTTCCTGAGGATTGGAGGATAGCTAACATAACCCCGCTTTTTAAAAAGGGAGGGAGAGAGAAAATGGGGAATTACAGACCAGTTAGTTTAACATTGGTAGTGGGGAAACTGCTAGAATCAATTATTGAAGATGGGATAGCAGCACATTTGGAGAGTGGTGAAATCATTGGACAAAGTCAGCATGGATTTATGAAAGGTAAATCATGTCTGACAAATCTTATAGAATTTTTTGAGGATGTAACTAGTAGAGTGGATAAGGGGAGAACCAGTGGATGTGTTATATCTGGACTTTCAGAAGGCTTTCGACAAGGTCCCACATAAGAGATCAGTATACAAACTTAAAGCACACGGTATTGGGGGTTCAGTATTGATGTGGATAGAGAACTGGCTGGCAGACAGGAAGCAAAGAGTCGGAGTAAACGGGTTATTTTCACAATGGCAGTCAGTGACTAGTGGGGTACTGCAAGGCTCAGTGCTGGGACCCCAGCTATTTACAATATATATTAATGATGTGGATGAGGGAATTGAATGCAACATCTCCAAGTTTGCGGATGGCACGAAGCTGGGGGGCAGTGTTAGCTGTGAGGAGGATGCTAGGAGACTACAAGGTGGCGGATAGGCTGGGTGAGTGGGCAAATGTTTGGCAGATGCAGTATAATGTGGATAAATGTGAGGTTATCCACTTTGGTGGCAAAAACAGGAAAGTAGACTATTATCTGAATGGTGGCCGATTAGGAAAAGGGGAGATGCAACGAGACCTGGGTGTCATGCTACACCAGTCATTAAAAGTAGGCATGCAGGTGCAGCAGGCAGTGAAGAAAGCGAATGGTATGTTAGCATTCATAGCAAAAGGATTTGAGTATAGGAGCAGGGAGATTCTACTGCAGTTGTACAGGGTCTTGGTGAGACCACACCTGGAGTATTGCGTACAGTTTTGGTCTCCTCATCTGAGGAAAGACATTCTTGCCATAGAGGGAGTACAGAGAAGGTTCATCAGACTGATTTCTGGGATGTTAGGACTTTCATATGAAGATAGACTCGGCTTGTACTTGCTAGAATTTAGAAGATTGAGGGGGGATCTTATAGAAACTTACAAAATTCTTAAGGGGTTGGACAGGCTAGATGCAGGAAGATTGTTCCTGGTGTTGGGGAAGTCCAGAACAAGTGGTCACAGTTTAAGGATAAGGGGGAAATCTTTTAGGACCGAGATGAGGAAAACATTTTTCACACAGAGAATGGTGAATCTCTGGAATTCTCTGCTACAGAAGGTAGTTGAGGCCAGTTCATTGGCTATATTTAAGAGGGAGTTAGATGTGGCCCTTGTGGCTAAAGGGCATCAGGGGGTATGGAGAGAAGGTAGGTACAGGATACTGAGTTGGATGATCAGCCATGATCATATTGAATCAGACTCGAAGGGCCAAATGGCCTACTCCCGCACCTGTTTTCTATGTTTCTATGTAATACTCCAAAGATCTTTCACCTACTGTTGGATTAACCTGAGCCTTCTTTGACCTTGTGTTCAGCTGTGTACAGTTTATAAGCCTTTGCCTGCAGAGCCTCGGTGTAGACTTAAGCTTTCAGCTGTCTGAACCATTGTCATATTCCCCATCTCATAAAGAGCTATGGGAGCACGGATAGTTACAAGGCCAATATAATATGCCTGGTTTAAGAGACAGTCAAGGATTTTGGGGATTATGCAGTGGAGTTGAGGCTTGTGATCAGATTAGCTCTGATTTAATTAAATGGTGAAGGGTATATTTGGTCTATTCCTCATTCCATTTCTAATACTCTTATGTAATACTGCAGGAATGCTCAGAAAGCAGCACTCATCATAGGAAATCGGCCAGCCATTATTAAAGCTGTATGGACAGGTCCAAACTGAATGTTTAGGAAGAAGAATTGAGTATAGGAGCCGGGATTTGAGTATAGGAGCAGGGAGGATCTACTGCAGTTGTACGGTCTTGGTGAGACCACACCTGGAGTATTGCGTACAGTTTTGTTCTCCAAATCTGAGGAAGGACATTATTGCCATAGAGGGAGTGCAGAGAAGGTTCACCGGACTGATTCCCTTTCCTTATGAAGAACGACTGGATAGACTTGGTTTATACTCTCTAGAATTTAGGAAATTGAGAGGGGATCTTATAGAAACTTACAAAATTCTTAAGGGGTTGGACAGGCTAGATGCAGGAAGATTGCTCCCGATGTTGGGGAAGTCCAGGACAAGGGGTCACAACTTAAGGATAAGGGGGAAATCCTTTAAAACCGAGATGAGAAGAACTTTTTTCACACAGAGAGTGGTGAATCTCTGGAACTCTCTGCCGCAGAGGGCAGTCGAGGCCAGTTAATTGGCTATATTTAAGAGGGAGTTAGCTGTGGCCCTTGTGGCTAAGGGGATCAGAGGGTATGGAGAGAAGGCAGGTACGGGATACTGAGTTGGATGATCAGCCATGATCATATTGAATGGTGGTGCAGGCTCGAAGGGCCGAATGGCCTACTCCTGCACCTAATTTCTATGTTTCTATGTTTCTAAGAATGGAACTGAACTAACAGAAGGGTCTTGACCAAAATGTCACCCATTTCTTCCAGTCTGAAGAAGGATCACGGCCTCAAATATCACCCATTCCTTCTCTCCAGAGATGCTGCCTATTCCGCTGAGTTACCCAAGCATTTTGTATCTATGTCCAAACTGAATAGCAGGTTGAGTTTGATATTAGATTGCAGAGGGCAGTCTTGGCAAAACAATAAATGCTCTTTTGTCCTTTCGTCAAATTTACCAAACATGAGGTGATATTTATTACTATCTACAGTCAGTATTGGGCTTACCTACATATTGAATCAATGCAGAGTTTGATGAGAGGGAGAAAAGTAACTTTGAGGCTATAGGTACACTATAATTATGTACTTATGCGTAACTTACCAACATTTCTGTTTGTCCTTCTGAATGTTGTGAGCTGCAGCTCGATATCTAACTTGAAATCAGAAAAATCCCGACTCAGGTTTCACACCAGATTCTTGAGCTCAACAGTTAGATTGATGCTCTAGGGCAGTAGGGAAAGAGTAGCACACTATCAAAGGAAATATTAATGCATCTATCCTGTCATACAAATCAAATAGATCATGGAACAGTATCGAAAGTAAAGTTTGGATTTTTATTGATGCCATTGAAGTATTGATACCATTTACTTCAACCCTCAATGCCTTATGAACACTTTATCTTGAGATTATCCTACTAACATCTTTGAGGCCTCATAGTCATAGAGCAATACAGTGTGGAAACAGGCCCTTTGGCCCAACTTGCCCACACTGGCCAACATGTCGCAGCTACACTCGTCCCACCATCCTGCGCTTGGTCCATATCACTCCAACCTATCCTATCCATGTACCTGTCTAACTGTTTCTTAGTGTGGATATTGGCAGATTTGTTACCTACATCACCTTACCAACTCTTCATAAGCACTCTTCATAACATTTAAGATATATTTGGACAGGTAGATGGATAGGACAGGTTGAGAGGGCATGGACCAAGCATGGACAGGTGGGACCCATGTAGATAGGGTTTGTTGGTCAGCTTGGGCCGAAGGGCCTTCTTCAATGCTGTATGACTCTTTATGACTCTACTTTGCCATAGAGGGAGTGCAGAGAAGGTTCACCAGACTAATTCCTGGGATGTCAGGACTGTCTTATGAAGAAAGACTGGATAGACTTGGTTTATACTCTCTAGAATTTAGGAGATTGAGAGGGGATCTTATGGAAACTTACAACATTCTTAAGGGGTTGGACAGGCTAGATGCAGGAAGATTGTTCCCGATGTTGGGGAAGTCCAGGACAAGGGGTCACAGCTTAAGGATAAGGGGGAAATCCTTTAAAACCGAGATGAGAAGAACTTTTTTCACACAGAGAGAGGTGAATCTCTGGAACTCTCTGCCACAGAGGGTAGTTGAGGCCAGTTCATTGGCTATATTTAAGAGGGAGTTAGATGTGGCCCTTGTGGCTAAGGGGATCAGGGGGTATGGAGAGAAGGCAGGTATGGGATACTGAGTTGGATGATCAGCCATGATCATATTGAATGGCGGTGCAGGCTCGATGGGCCGAATGGCCTACTCCTGCACCTAATTTCTATGTTTCTATGTTTCTATGTTTACTACACTCATTTACCTTAATGCACCTTGGGGGTATGGGTGTGGGGGGGGGGGAGACCATAAAACAAATTCCGTAGTGTATCTTCTTTCCTTCCCCATAAGTTAGAAGAGTTCTGTAATATTCTGCCATGTCATATTGATGCCTGAGTTTGATGTTGCTGGTTTCAGCCTCTATATATAGAACCACCAGTGATTTTCAAAGCCAGTGCAGCATAAATGAGCATTAAAAAGAGTGGCTATGACACAATTATCTATGAAAGTAACGACAAACCTATTGTTATCACAGATGGGAGTCACACTGATGAAAGACTTTATTAAAACGAGTTGCATTCACATTTACTCTATGTAGAACATATCTGTAAACAAGTGCCAAGCCTCAGAATGTCTTTCCTCCCACTCTCCCCCACTTGCCTGTCAGTGCATTGGAAAAAGTGAATATTAAATTACATCAATTGACAGTATGGTCTTAGATTGAATAATAGAGATGGAACAAAGTTCAACACATTAGAAGCAGGACACTTTGTTGTAAATAGTACTTACCACCACTTACATTTTGATAAGAACACAATTGTTTGAAAGCACTATTTTGCAGGAGTATAAATTCTCATTTTACATCAAGGTCACATCAAAAATGTTGATCACACTAATCTTCAGGCATATTATTATTTATTGTTTAAAAAAAAAAAATTGTAATGATTCATATTTTTCAACAACAGATGAATTTCAATAGTGATTATCCCTTGATATCTTTTTTTCAATTGATGTACAACAATCATGAGCATTTTTAGTACTTAATGCTAAAAAAACAAATTAAATTTGAATTTCAGTATTGTGATTCAAGACACATGGAACATGCATCAAAAGTGATTGACGACAATGTTCTGTGCGGATTGATTGAGTCAATGTCTAAGTGTAGAGTACATGAGAACCAGTATCTCATACTGAGAAGGAACAAAGATGCATGTCACTATTTTGTTTTAACACATTTTATTTAATATTAATGTGAAAAATTACAAGAGACCTCATTAATTAGCACTTTGGCAAATATGAAGTAACATTTTCCACATATCATCTCTTATCATGCTTGTGCAATCAAAATTATTGAAACATTATTCCCTTTTTCTTTCTTTTCTATTTTCCTATGAAATGCAAAATTGCTCTTGTGATGTTTTGTGAATGGATTCTTGTAAGAGGCCATCTAATGAGATTCGCATTCTTTCCCTTTATTTTTTTAATTCATTCTTTAGCCGTTGTTTAGTTAAAAGTTGAATAACTCTCCATGGCTGCTGATTTGTCTTTTCTTTTATTGCCTACTAAAAAGGCGTTTAAAAAAAAATCAAACTTAAGATTAAGGATGCAGCTTCAGTGAACGATCAGCCAGGTGGCCCTCTGTTGCTGGCAAAACTTCATTTGAAGCAGGTACAATATCTAAATCAATGTTTGAGAAGGATAATTGCAGATTTACACAGCAGTTGAATCTTGGCCAAAGCCAACATTATTTAATTCCACCTGTGCCCACATCAGCCAAACATGAAACTTCACTGGGCCTTTTCTTACCTCCTGTTCCCTCCCCTATATTTTCATAGAAACATAGAAACATAGAAAATAGGTGCAGGAGTAGGCCATTCGGCCCATCGAGCCTGCACCGCCATTCAATATGATCATGGCTGATCATCCAACTCAGTATCCTGTACCTGCCTTCTCTCCATACCCCCTGATCCCTTTAGCCACAAGGGCCACATCTAACTCCCTCTTAAATATAGCCAATGAACTGGCCTCAACTACCTTCTGTGGCAGAGAGTTCCAGAGATTCGCCACTCTCTGTGTGAAAAATGTTTTTCTCATCTCGGTCCTAAAGGATTTCCCCCTTATCCTTATACTGTGACCCCTTGTCCTGGACTTCCCCAACATCGGGAACAATCTTCCTCCATCTAGCCTGTCCAACCCCTTAAGAATTTTGTAAGTTTCTGTAAGATCCCCCCTCAATCTTCTAAATTCTAGCGAGTTTCATGAGACTTCCCGTATTTTAGTTTGCACTTCCAATGATTACAACTTTACAAGTGCTAATTTATTTAAGCGTGATGAGTATTTCTATTTCCATTTCTGTTTCAAAGACAGTTCCACCTCCTTAATAATCCTTTGATGAAAATAATTTGCTCATCTCTCCAGTAATCCTTTTACCTATTAGCATAACTCAATGGTTGCTATTTATCAGACTCTCCGCCATGTGAAATAACTCTGTTTTGTTCAGAATGGCTACACTCTCATAATTTTGATCACCTTAATTAAACTTCTACTTTATTTCTTATTGCGAAAATATTTTCATTGCGAATTCAGCTCAGCACTCCCAAAATATTATTGCTTTAATTTTAATAGCAATATGTCAGAAGTACTGAAAGTTAGGTTGAAAATAGAGCATTCAAAGTCTATGGTTGGTGTTATAACGGATTATGGGGACAGGCGTCCTTCTCAATGGCGGGCAGGAGCATGGTGCAAATGGAAGATGCTCTTGCTGTTGCTCTATGTGGCACATGTATGGCTCATTCCCTGCTCTTGGCATACATAATAATAATAATAATAATAATAATAATAATAATAATAATAATAATAATAATAATAATAATAATAATAATAATAATTTTATTTATAGACCACTTTAAAAACAATCATAGTTGCAACAAAGTGCTGTACATCACTAATCATTGACAAAAAAAAGTTAATACACACCAATAATAACAATCAAAAGAAATAGTAAGAAAAGACATGTAAAATAAAGAAACGTTAAAAACAATAAAAACAGAAGCAAAGTCTCAGGCATGGTCAAAAGCCAGGGAGTACAAATGTGTTTTAACACTGGATTTGAAGATGGACAGTGAGGGGGCCTGTCTGATGTGCAACGGCAGGGTGTTCCAGAGCGCTGGAGCAGCAACAGAGAAGGCTCTATCCCCTCTGAGCCTCCGACTAGACCTCGGTACCTCAAGGAGCAGCTGACCAGCTGACCTGAGGGACCGGGCAGGAGCGTATGGGTGGAGCAGCTCAGAGAGGTAAGGCGGGGTGAGCCCATTCAGAGATTTAAAAACAAATAACAGTATCTTAAAATGAACTCGAAAGTACACCGGGAGCCAGTGTAGGGAGGCCAGAATTGGTGATATGTGCTCCCTCTTTCGAGTTCCGGTTAAAAGGCGAGCAGCAGCATTTTGAACCAACTGGAGACGAGCCAGTGAAGAACGAGCAACTCCAAAAAAGAGCGCGTTACAGTAATCCAGCCTAGATGTAATAAAGGCATGGATTGCTGTTTCAAAATGCTGCCGCTCAAGAATGGGCTTCACCTTCGCCAGCTTCCTTAAGTGAAAGAAGCTGGACTTAACCACCGCGCATATATGGCGATCTAATTTAAAGTCACTGTCCATCCTAAAACCCAGGTTCAGAACTGTTGGCTTCACGTACCGTGACAATGGACCTAAATCAACAAATGGAGGTTCACGGCAGCCATTGGGATCAAATAAAATCACCTCTGTCTTCTTTTCATTAAATCCTAGAAAGTTCAGGGCCATCCAGGACTTAATGTCATCAAGACAAGACAGAAGTGATTTTACAGAAAAGGCATCTTCCCCCCTCAGCGGCAAATAAAGCTGGGTATCATCGGCATAACAATGACAAGAGATGCCATGCTTTCTAAGGATGGAACCCAGAGGAAGTATGTACAGCGAGAAAAGCAGGGGCCCCAGAATCGAACCCTGTGGAACCCCATATGACAGGGGAGCGGAAGAGGATTCAAACCCAGCAAGGCTAACACACATGGTTCTGTCTGCCAGATAGGACCTGAACCATCCCAGGGCACTGCCGCAGATGCCCACTAACTGCCGTAGCCGAGATAACAAGATATTATGGTCCACTGTATCAAAGGCAGCAGATAAGTCCAGCAGGACAAGAACCACACAATTATCATAGCATAGAAACATAGAAACATAGAAAATAGGTGCAGGAGGAGGCCATTTGGCCCTTCGAACCAGCACCGCCAATCATTGTGATCATGGCTGATCGTCCCCTATCAATAACCTTCTCCCCATATCCCTTGACTCCACTAGCCCCTAGAGCTCTATCTAACTCTCTCTTAAATCCATTCAGTGACTTGGCCTCCACTGCCCTCTGGGGCAGGGAATTCCATAAATTCACAACTCTCTGGGAGAAATGTTTATTCTCACCTCAGTCTTAAATGACTTCCCCTTTATTTTAAGACTGTGGCCCCTGGTTCTGGACTCGCCCAACATTGGGAAAATTTTTCCTGCATTTAGCTTGTCCAGTCCTTTTATCATTTTATATGTTTCTATAAGATCGCCCCTCATCCTTCTAAACTCCAGTGAATACAAGCCTAGTCTTTTCAATCTTTCCTCATATGACAGTCCCGCCATCCCAGGGATCAATCTCGTGAACCTATGCTGCACTGCCTCAATCACAAGGATGTCCTTCCTCAAATTAGGAGACCAAAACTGTACACAATACTCCAGGTGTGGTGTCACCCAAACAATCTTTCATTGAATCTGGAGATACAAGGTGAAGGACATCCATCTGGTGCTGTTGTACAAGTCACCAGGGAATGGGTAGAAAATGTATCCAAACAGCTCTGCTCCTCTGTGTGTGGCTGCATTAAGTTGAGCATACAACCAAAGTATACTAACACCAAGCATCACTACTCTGTATGCAAAAGATCTACCTATCCTTGATGTTTCAAGAAATCGGCCTGACCACTTTGTTGCCACAATGTTCTATTCCTTTGTTTAGCTTAGTTTAGTTTAGAGATACAGCGCGGACACAGACCCTTCGGCCCACTGAGTCCACATCGACAAACGACCCCCCGTACATTAACACTACCCTACACACACTAGGGACAATTTACATTTTATACCAAGTCAATTAACCTACAATCCTGTACATCTTTGGAGTGTGGGAGGAAACTGATGATCTCGGAGGAAACCCACGTGATCAAGGGGAGAACGTACAAACTCTTACAGAGAATTCCCATAGTCGGGATCGAACCTGGATCGCTGATAATTTAAGTGCTGCAAGGCAGTGACTCTACCGCTGCACCATCACGCTGCCCCTGGATCTTACCATACTACCTGTCCTTCATAAGAAGTGTTTTGCAGGGAACACATTTGACTACTCTGCAGCACCAAACATCCTACAGGCTTTACAGATAATGGGCATGATGGTGGGGTGTCTTCACCAGAAGTCAACAACCAAACAACACACTCTTACTTAGCTGAGAGTGGGAGAAACCATTAAAATAATCTCACACTAAGAGATGTCATCTCTAAGTGAAGTGCTGTTCCCAGGATATTGGAGATGTTAAAGATTGGACTCTGATACATCAGCGAGACCAAACGCAGACTGGGCGATCGTTTCACGGAACACCTTCGCTCAGCCCGTGTGAACCAACCTGATCTCTAGGTTGCTGGACACTTTAATCCTCCTTCCCATTCCTACACAGACCTTTCTGTCCTTGGTCTCCTCCATGGTCAGAGTGAGGCTAAACACAAATTGGAGGAACAGAATCTCATCTTTCGCTTGGGCAACTTGCAGACCAGTGGTATGAGTATTGATTTCTCTCACTTCAGGTACCCCCAGCATTCCCTCTCTCTCTACCCCTCCCCCACCCAAGTTGCACTAGCTTATTGTTTTCACCCTACATACAGCTAAAAATAGCCTGTTTGCTGTATCATCGTTACATTTTAGCAAATCTTTAATTCATTGTTCTTTATCTCTCCATATCTCTTGTTTCTCTTATCCCTAACTAGACTGTAAAAGGGTCTCGACCCTAAACAGCACCCATTCCTTCTCTCCAGAGATGCCTCCTGTCCCGCTGTGTTACTCCAGCTTTTTGTGTCTATCTTTCATAGCAAACGTATTTGAGTATAGGAGCAGGGAGGTTCTACTGCAGTTGTACAGAGTCTTGGTGCAACCACACCTGGAGTATTGCGTACAGTTTTGGTCTCCTAATCTGAGGAAAGACATTCTTGCCATAGAGGGAGTACAGAGAAGGTTCACCAGACTGATTCCTGGGATGTCAGGACTTTCATATGAAGAAAGACTGGATAGAATCGGCTTGTACTCGCTAGAATTTAGAAGATTGAGGGGGGATCTTATAGAAACGTACAAAATTCTTAAGGGGTTGGACAGGCTAGATGCAAGAAGATTGTTCCCGATGTTGGGGAAGTCCAAGACAAGGGGTCACAGTTTAAGGATAAGGGGGAAATCTTTTAGGACCGAGAGGAGAAAAACTTTTTTCACACTGAGAGTGGTGAATCTCTGGAAATTCTCTGCCACAGAAGGTGGTTGAGGCCAGTTCATTGGCTATATTTAAGAGGGAGTTAGATGTGGCCCTTGTGGCTAATGGGATCAGAGGGTATGGAGAGAAGGCAGGTACAGGATACTGAGTTGGATGATCAGCCATGATCATATTGAATGGCGGTGCAGGCTCGAAGGGCCGAATGGCCTACTCCTGCACCTATTTTCTATGTTTCTGTACTCCAGTTCTATCCTACACGCGAGGGACAATTTTTTTACGGGAGTCATTTAACCGACAGACATGCACATTTCTTTGTAGTGTTGGAGGAAACCGGAGCAGACGGAGAAAGCCCATGCAGTCACAGGGAGAATGTGCAAACACCATACATACAGCACGCATAGTCAGGATCAAAATCGGGGCTCTGGCAATGTAGGGCAATAACTCCACCACTGCATCGCTGTGCCACCCTTGGTTTTGTTCATGTTGAGGGAGAACTTGTTTAGGTTTGTTTAGTTTAGAGATACAGCATGGAAAAAGGCCCTTTGGCCCACCGAGTCCCCACCCACCAGCGATCCCCGCACATTAACGCTATCGAACACACACTGTGGACAATTTACACTTATACCAAGCCATTTAATCCTACAAACCTGTACATCTTTTGGGTGATTGAGGAAACCGAAGATCTCGGAGAAAACCCACACGATAACGGGAAGGACGTACAAACTCTATACAAACAGCACGCGTAGTCGGGATCAAACCCGGTTCTCTGGCACTGCAAGCCCTGTAAGTCAGCAGCTCTACCGCTGCGCCACCATGCCACCATCAATCAACCAGCTGCTCTATCTCCCTCCAGGATACTGATACAGCACCACCCATGATTAGGCCAACAGCAATGGTGTTGTCAATGAATTTATAGATGGGTATTGGAGCTGTGCGTAGTCACACAATGATGGGTCTAAAGAGAGTAGATGCTATAGTTCCTGTTCCGTTTATTCAAGAAATCATTTGTCATTATAATTCTGATATTGCCTGTTGTCTTTGGCGATGTTTTTGAGGTTCACTTTGTAATGTTCAAATATAAACTTTTATTTGTTTCTGCAATATTGTTTTGTAGTTCAATATTCACAAATTGCATTTATTACGTTGATTCATTTTTGCTTGCAGTTTAAATCTTCCACGCATCAGATTATGGCCACTTTGATCCAAAAGCAAGAAATGCTTATTAAGTCTGGCAATTTAAAACGGCCTTTCAAAAACATATTAACATTCGATCTCATAATACTTTACTATTAATTCTGGATAATTCTTTTAATGAGAAAAAATGTATAAATTTGGCATTTTGGCTTTGCTTGTAGGTATTTGCAGAAAATGCTTTCCTCACACTTTGTACCTTATCAACTGTCTTAGTCTGTCAATGCCAATAAATCAATGGTGTACCTCTAATTTGCATAGTAGTTGATTCAAGTTCATCC
This sequence comes from Leucoraja erinaceus, assembly GCF_028641065.1. NCBI lineage: Eukaryota > Metazoa > Chordata > Chondrichthyes > Rajiformes > Rajidae > Leucoraja > Leucoraja erinaceus. The sequence continues at coordinate 9,327,459 of NC_073378.1, forward strand.
AAAGCATATCACCATTAAAGTGCCTTTTTCAAATTAGGCAATTACCTTGTAAATATTTTTCTTCAAAATACGTTAATGATGTAGTTTTTAAACATCTAAAGGGCCTGTCCCACAGGGGATTTTTTCAGTGACTACAGGTGACTAGGCTGTCATTACATGGTCATGAGATGACGCCTGTGTGGTCATGAGCTGTCTCCTCAAGTCGCCTAAAGAGTCGTAACCTTTTTCTTGTCGCCGCTGGATTTTGAAATGTTCAAAACCTTTCGGGGACTGTGGGTTTGATGTATCTTGTCTCCTCCTGTCGTGGGTGCTGTTGTAGGTTGTCACCAGGATGACGCAGGTTGTCAGCAGGTGACGTAGGTTGTCGCCTGGTGGTGAGTTTGGTGAATTCCATTGGCGACTACCTACATCAACCTACGCCAACCGGCGACAGGTACCGGTGACTGAATTGTCTTCTGTTTTTGCCGACAAGGGTCGTAGCTTGTCACGGGTGGACGTAGGTTGAGCGGTTGTCGTAGGTTGTTGCCTGTGTGGTCGTAGGTTGTCGTGGGTGTGGTCATAGGTGAACGTCCTAATGGGTCGCCGGTTGTTGGCAGTTTGTCGTAGCTTGACGTCGACTAGGTGGTAAGTTGTCGTAGAGATTGTCGTAGGGGTTCCAGTCGCTGGATTTTTGGCCACCTGCTACGACTGTGACTGCCCCGGCAGTCGCCGAAAAAATCGCCTAAGTGGGACAGGTCATTAAATAAGCTGGTCCTATTTATGTTTTTCTGGTTACATTTCTCAATCCCATATGCATGCTCATTCTTTTTTATTTTCCATTCTGTAGGCTGATTTAGGTGGAGTTTATGTATATATTTTAAAAATATATTAAAAATTCAGGCTTTGCTTTCTGTGAGGGTTCTGATTGATGATTTTTCTCTGTATTACATGTCCTCTTCATGAATGTCTTTCATCTGCTACAGCACATGCTGAATTCAAAGTAGAACAGGATCAAACATAGTGCTCCACAACTTGCTGAAGAAGGGTCTTGACCCGAAACGTCACCTGTCCATTTTCTCCAGAGATGCTGCCTGACTCATTTTTGTGTCATCAGGCAACTGGTTCATCCTACCACAACCAGAGATTAGTCCTGAACTACTATCTACCTCATTAACCTGCAAAACGATTTGAATATAGGAACAGGGAGGTTCTACTGCAGTTGTACAGGGTCTTGGTGAGACCACACCTGGAGTATTGCGTACAGTTTTGGTCTCCAAATCTGAGGAAGGACATTATTGCCATAGAGGGAGTGCAGAGAAGGTTCACCAGACTGATTCCTGGGATGTCAGGACTGTCTTATGAAGAAAGACTGGATAGACTTGGTTATATACTCTCTAGAATTTAGGAGATTGAGAGGGGATCTTATAGAAACTTACAAAATTCTTAAGGGGTTGGAAAGGCTAGGTGCAGGAAGATTGTTCCCGATGTTGGGGAAGTCCAGGGCAAGGGGTCACAGCTTAAGGATAAGGGGGAAATCCTTTAAAACCGAGATGAGAAGAACTTTTTTCACAGAGAGTGGTGAATCTCTGGAACTCTCTGCCACAGAGGGTAGTTGAGGCCAGCTCATTGGCTATATTTAAGAGGGAGTTAGATGTGGCCCTTGTGGCTAAAGGGATCAGGGGGTATGGAGAAACATAGAAACACAGAAACATAGAAATTAGGTGCAGGAGTAGGCCATTCGGCCCTTCGAGCCTGCACCGCCATTCAGTATGATCATGGCTGATCATCCAACTCAGTATCCCGTACCTGCCTTCTCTCCATACCCCCTGATCCCCTTAGCCACAAGGGCCACATCTAACTCCCTCTTAAATATAGCCAATGAACTGGCCTCAACTACCCTCTGTGGCAGAGAGTTCCAGACATTCACCACTCTCTGCGTGAAAAAAGTTCTTCTCATCTCGGTTTTAAAGGATTTCCCCTTTATCCTTAAGCTGTGACCCCTTGTCCTGGACTTCCCTAACATCGGGAACAATCTTCCTGCATCTAGCCTGTCCAACCCCTTAAGAATTTTGTAAGTTTCTATAAGATCCCCTCTCAATCTTCTAAATTCTAGAGAGTATAACCAAGTCTATCCAGTCTTTCTTCATAAGACAGTCCTGACATCCCAGGAATCAGTCTGGTGAACCGTCTCTGCACTCCCTCTATGGCAATAATGTCCTTCCTCAGATTTGGAGACCAAAACTGTACGCAATACTCCAGGTGTGGTCTCACCAAGACCCTGTACAACTGCAGTAGAACCTCTCTGCTCCTATACTCAAATCCTTTTGCAATGAAAGCTAACATACCATTCGCTTTCTTTACTGCCTGCTGCACCTGCATGCCTACCTTCAATGACTGGTGTACCATGACACCCAGGTCTCGCTGCATCTCCCCCTTTCCCAATCGGTCACCATTTAGATAATAGTCTGCTTTCCTGTTTTTGCCACCAAAATGGATAACCTCACATTTATCCACATTATACTGCATCTGCCAAACATTTGCCCACTCACCCAGCCTATCCAAGTCACCCTGCAGTCTCCTAGCATCCTCCTCACAGCTAACACTGCCCCCCAGCTTAGTGTCATCCGCAAACTTGGAGATATTGCCTTCAATTCCCTCATCCAGATCATTAATATATATTGTAAATAGCTGGGGGTCCCAGTACTGAGCCTTGGGGTACCCCACTAGTCACTGCCTGCCATTGTGAAAAGGATCCGTTTACTCCTACTCTTTGCTTCCTGTTTGCCAGCCAGTTCTCTATCCACATCAATACTGAACCCCCAATGCCTTGTGCTTTAAGTTTGTATACTAATTTTTTATGTGGGACCTTGTCGAAAGCCTTCTGGAAGTCCAGATACACCACATCCACTGGTTCTCCCCTATCCACGCTACTAGTTACATCCTCGAAAAATTCTATAAGATTCGTCAGACATGATTTACCTTTCGTAAATCCATGCTGACAAGAGAAGGCAGGTACGGGATACTGAGTTGGATGATCAGCCATGATCATATTGAATGGCGGTGCAGGCTCGAAGGGCCGAATGGCCTACTCCTGCACCTAATTTCTATGTTTCTATGTTTCTAACCCTCGGATTATTCTTGATCGGTCTTTGCTGGGTTTAACTTGTACTGAACGTTATTCCCTTATCACTGTATACAGTGTATGCACTGTATACACTGTAAATGGCTTGATTGTAATCATGTATTGTCTTTCTGCTGACTGGTTACCATGCAACAAAAGCTTTTCATTGTACCTCAGTACACATGACAATAAACAAAACGTTTTGCATTGTTAAGAAGTTCCCAAATGTTAGATCCCCATTTGCCCACGTTTGCCTATATACCTCTAAAACGTTCCTTTCCATGTACCTGTCCAAGTAGGTATTTTATTTGCTGTTTTTGTATCTGTCTCAACTACTTCCTCTGACAGCTTGTCCCATATACCCACCACCCACTGAGTGAAAAAGCTTCCCCTCAGGTTTTTGTACTAAATCCTGCCCCTCTCACCTTAAGCATATGTCCTCTTGTTTTTGATACCCCTACCCTTGTTCAAAGACTCTGTGAATTGATTTCTATTAATTTCATACAACTCCATAAGATCACTCCCCAGCCTCCTGCAATGTAAGGGATACAGTCCTAGTCTATCTACCCTCTCTCTGTAACTGAGGACCTTGAGTCCTGGCACCATCCTCACAATTCTTCCTTGTAATACCATTATGGATACAGGAAATCAGTTTGAACATTTTGTGAAATTTATTATGCAAGCCTAAGGTATTTGGGCTATGAATCTCCACAGGAGCTGTTCCGATTACTTATGTAACCTGTAGAATACATTCACTGTTTCCCCTCTAGACACAAAATGCTGGAGTAACTCAGCGAGGCAGGCAGCACCTCTGGAGAGAAGGAATGGGTGATGTTTCAGGTCAAGACCCATCTTCAGACTGATGTCAGGTGAATGGGAGTTTCATAGATAAGGAAATGTATAGATAAGGAAGTTTAAGGTGTGAAAAGAGGCCAATGGGAATGGAGATCAAGGAAAATGTAGAGGAGATCATTGTTAGTTGGGAGAAGGTAACAACTGTTTCCTCTAGTCTTGTCAGACTTGAGTGGAATTTCTGGGCATAATCACTGCCTAAATATGATATAGGATCTCACAATGCAGAGCAGATAATAGCCCGCCACATGCAAATCTGTTTCATTCATTTACAATGCAAGGGAAATGTTGGCAAATGTATCGTCCTCATTTAATGTTCCTGATGTGACATCGCTTAGTTGTGTTTCTGAACTGCCCTTGTACTTTTGGTGATGGTTTTGTCGGGACTAAAGCCCAATGACAAAAAAAAAATATATATATATAGATCACTTCACAAGTCAAAATGATGTATGACTTGTAAGATTTGTACCCTGTGGGTTTCTAGTTGTGACTGCATAGTGTGCAGTCATATGCAAGGCACATGGAGGGCTCTGAAACAAGGCATCAAAAGGAACATTACATTTCTCAGAGCCAGCATGCACACAATGATACACAAAGAATCAAATATGTTATTTCAGAGAAAACAATTATGAAGACATTTGTAAATTCACAAATTTACCTGATTCACCGGGTTTCAATTGTTGTTGATCTTTGTGGTTAATGGTGACTGTGATGATTATAGTAACTTAATAAATGTTCATGTGACCTTGTAAGGAAAGCCCCATATTTGTGGTTTAGATTCTCTTTGGTATCCTGCACTGGCCTTTACTAAATCTCTCACTAACCATAAGAAGATAATATGGCAATGTATTTCTACAATCCCCTTGATATCGGAATTTACAATCTGCATCCTGCCTAGTTGTTTTTTTGCCTCTTTGTATCGTGTACAATGCTGTTCATCTTATTTGAGCTACCTTTCTTCCACCTTTCCATCGCACGACCTCTTCAGACTTTAGTGTATCAACATTTCTGCAGGAGTGCATTCCATCATGGAGTACAGCATCAATCTGTAGCTCGGAGGAAAATCCGCAAGCTGATCCCTCATGATACGAATTGATGTGCCGTGCATGACTTGTTTATTTATTATATCCCTCAGTGGATGAGCAAATCTCTCAGATATTCAGCTTGAGGCTGGATGAAAAGGGGATGTGAATTAATGCTTGATCCCGTTTAACTTCATAAAGCATTCAAATTAAAACGTCTGAACGCGTCAACTATTCTCCGACACAATCTCCTTCTGAAGATCGTGAGACATGAAAATATGTCTGAGTTCTTCTATAGTCCATTCAGAGGTGTATTTGTTGGATGGTTCTTCCAGATTCTGGCCCATGACTTCTTCTTGCGTATGGTGTGCACAGCCTAAAGTTGTAGGTCAACTTGTTCTATTTGATCTCTTTGTTTGTGCATGTCAGGTTGATTGCATTAGTCGAAACAGGGTGGACCACGTGAAGGTTGCCATCTCCCACCCCTGGGCCAATAGTGGTGCCACATTATCCTACATACTTAACCTCGAAACGTTGTGAACAGTTGTCTACCAACACCAGCTGAACACTAGTTTCTCACAGAAGTCTATGTTGAAACACTTCAATGGTTTTGCAAAATAAAAAATCACATTTGGTGTAGTACTCTTTCGTGGTTGTGATCTGTGGTCTTGCTGGATTGTGAATTTGATGGATGGTTCTTCCAGATTCTGGCCCATGTTGGGCCAACAAATGAAGCTACATGCTACTTTCATGCCATGATCATATTGAATGGCGGTGCAGGCTCGAAGGGCCGAATGGCCTACTCCTGCACCTAATTTCTATGTTTCTATGTTTCAGTTCAACAATGCTCCAATGCTCAGAGTGCATTCTTTCATTGCGGGCATTAGGCTTTGATTCAATGCTTCAATGATTCAACGATTGTCTCTGGAATGTAGTGCTACAATGCCGAGAATTATATTCTGCATTCTGTACCTTTCCCTTCCCTTTACCTAGTCTCAGTTTAGTTTATTGTCACGTGTACCGAGGTACAGTGAAAAGATTTTGTTGCTTGCTATCCAGTCTGCAGAAAGACAATACGTGATTACAATCGAGCCATTTACACTGTATAGATACATAATAAGGGAATAATGTTTCATGCAAGGTATTGCCAGCAAAGTCTGATCAAGGATAGTCCGAGGGTCACCAATGTGGTAGATTGCAATTCGGCACTGCACTCTGGTTGTGGTAGGATGATTCAGTTGCCTGATAACAGCTGGAATTACAGCCTAATAACAGCCCACTGTGCTCAAGTTCGGCTTGATTGTATTAAAGTACCGTTTTATCTGATTTGATCAGATAGCATGCAAAATAAAGCTTTTAAATGTATCTCAGTACATGTGAAAATAATACACCTAAATCCTAAATATAAATCACTGACCATTGGGAGAAATCACACATCGTATCTGACTGAGAGGTTTCAGTTCAGCCTGCTTTGCTAAACATCTGAATTAAATATCTCTGCCCATAATTGAGTAGTCAAACTGAATCAATGTTCATACTGATCCACTGGTTATTAACTTTCCCTTTAGTGTAAAAATCACTTAATTTCCTGTTATTGAATGATATTTATGCTGTTCCAGCCTCACTCTGCTTGTTGACTTCAATATTATTCAAACGTCATGGTGTATCATTTTGTTACCAGTCTTCCCTTTGCATGGATTAAGCTACTTGGCTGACAAGATTTTGATTTTCCATCCAGGATGGAACCTTATGCATACAGGTCATATCTGTTTATTTTCAATAGGTGAAGTATCTATCTAGTAAAACTATCATACTAGTTATCGACTAGGGAAGATTCAAACAAGAGAACATGACTTCAGAATTAAGGGACAGAAGTTTAAGGGTAACATGAGGGGGAACTTCTTTACTCAGAGAGTGGTAGCGGTGTGGAATGAGCTTCCAGTGGAAGTGGTGGAGGCAGGTTCGTTGGAATCATTTAAAAATAAATTGGATAGGCATATGGATGAGAAGGGAATGGAAGGTTATGGTATTAGTGCAGGCAGGTGGGACTAAGGGAAAAAAAGTTGTGTCGGCACGGACTTGTAGGGCCGAGATGGCCTGTTTCCGTGCTGTAATTGTTATATGGTTATATGGTTATCTCCACTTCACTGGCAACAAATGTTAGTCCACTTTGCTCTTATGGCAAAAAAAGACACAAAGTGCTGGAGTGACTCAGCGAGTTAGGCAGCATCTCTGCAGAACATGGATAAGTGATGTTTTGGTTCGGGACCCTACTTTAGACTGATTGTGGTGGGGTGGGGGGGGGGGGGAATGGAAGGGGGGGGGGGCAGGACAAAGCCTGGCAAGTGATAGGTAGATAGGTGAGGGACGCTTCCGATAGGCAGATGATTGGACAAAGGGATGAAGAGATAGAAATTGTGAGATAAGGATAGGTGAAAATTGTAAAGCTAGAAAAATAAATATTGGTGGAAGGGGATGGGGGATGGGGGAAGGGGAAGAGGAAAAATGGGGAGGGGGTGACTGAATCAACAAGTTGCAATGGGAGTGCTCTCTGCAGAAGATGGAAAGTGGTGTGTATGGGAAGATGTGACTGGGGCTGGGCTCACATTGAACTTGGCGGAAATGTGAGAACATGATGTGTTGGATGCAGAGGCTGATGCGGGGGAAAGTAAATGACCAGGGGACCTTTGTTCCTACTAGGGAGAGGGGTAGTGAGAGCAGAACTTCGGGATGCAGGGGGAGTTGCAAATGAGGGAGCCATGCATTACAGCAGGGGGGCAAACAATGTTTACCAAAGGAAGGGAACCTCTCCGATGTCCTTGTAAGAAAAGCCTCATCTTTTGAGCAGATGCAGCAGAGACAGAACAATCGAGAGTAGGGGATAGCGTTTTTTACAAGAGGCAGGGTGAGAGGAGGTGCAGTCCAGATAACAGTGGCAGTCGGTAGGTTTGTAATAGATGTCAGTCAATAGTTTCCTCTGATGGAGAAGCAAAAAAAACGAGCAAGGGGAGGGAGGTGTCAAAGATAGACTAAGTGAATTTGAGGGTTGAGTGGAAATTAGTGGTAAAATGAATGAAATCGACACGTTCTGCATGGATGCAGAAGGCAGTCATGATGCCGTTGTCAATGTAGTGGAGAAAGAGTTGGGGGATGGTGTCAGTGAATGTTTGGAACAAGAAATCCTCGACCTGTTTGGAAGCAGCAGATCTGATCCCATAGCTGACTTCCAAGGCTGAGTTTGTGAGTCGGTATCTTGGCCACATGGCAGACAAGGCAGACCTTCCTAGCAACGTTCGACTCCTCAGGGAGGCCATGACCTCTGTTGGTCTGGCAAAACAAATAAATCCAGTGAGACTCTGGAACCACAAATGTGCCAGGAAATCGGCGGTGGACCTGTTACTGGTTCTGCAGTGCTCAGATCAAAAAGAGGACAAAGTTGCTGCATCAGGACAGATGTTTAATTGTATAATACCTTGCCAAAAACAAACTGCTGAAGGAACCGAACAGGTCGAGCATCTGTGAAGGTAAAAATCCTTCACAGATGCTCTTAAAAATAAGATAATGAAGATAAAGACGGTAAAAGATTGTGACCCAAAACTTCCACAATCTTTTCACCTCCTCAGAATGCTGCTTGTATAGTATGGGATCAGAGATTATGGGGAGAAGACAGGAGAATTACGTTCGGAGGGAGAGATAGATCATCCATGATTGAATGGCGTAGTAGACTTAATGGGGCCAATTGCCTAATTCTACTCCGATCACTTATGATCTATTAGTTTTGATTCCAGAATTCCAGTTTCCAGCATTTGCAGAATCTATTGTGCCTCAGTATCATGACAAATTGCCTGAGAGGATTATGTAACTTTCCACTCTATCCAATGGTGCCGTGTTAAAATGATTTTCCAATTTCTTTATCACCTCGTAACCTGTGTCTCTCATGCAAGATTAGTTGCGTGCCCCTTTAAGGATTGAACCATGTGAACAATTGTGCTCTGTATATATTGGTACAATTTAGAGTAACAATGGCTCCCTGTACAAAAATGTGTTCTTTTCTGTGTTTGTTAAGCACACAGGAGAGAAATAATGCATGGCTCTCTGTGAGTACTTATGTTCAAAAAGCACTTTGCTTGCTTAATCTACCATTTTACCAGCTTTCCAGCATTGTAAAAAGTGAAGATGCACATCAAATTGAACATTTGTGTGCTGTCGTATCTGCTGAAATGGCACATGCATCTACGCCTATCGCTGTTAGCAAGATTACTTTTTTGGCATTGCTATATGACTTTGTTCTGAGCAGGCATATTTTCCAATCCGATCCTCTCAATCATCCTCTTGGTCAATCTCAGTGGAGTTTTATTTTTTGCCTTGAAAAACATTTTTATCTGTGTTATACACAATTAGAACAGTTTCTTGCTTTATCTTAAGTGCCAAGGCTGTTAACATGGCCATTTATTTGTGTGTGCCCCCATTGTGCACCACTTCTGCTTTCATAAGGCTTATACTGGGTGAGCTGGATCCACTGGGCATTTATTCCCCCTCTGCTCAAGTAATGTCATTCCAAACCTGCATGCTTCAGTCACTGTGACCCAGCCCGTTGTTTGATGACTTTTTTATCTTGCTAAACCTTGCACATGCTTTGTTTTCTTTTTTGACACAATTTTCAATTTCTTTGGTCATCCAAGGTTCCCTTATAATAAAGAATATACAATAGCTTGCCTTGCCATTGTTGTCCTTCGTCCTTACTGGAACATGCTGGTTCTGAATGACTCCCATATTTATGATGTGGACTTACTCAATGATACAGTAGGTGTCCCCAATTTACTTAATCTATCTCCAGCCTAATGGAATGAACCTAATGGCTTACTTATCTACAATTCAGCAGCATCTGCAGTTCTTTATGTCTAATAATGATGACATTTCTTTACCACAATTTAGTACCTTCCCCCAAAGTCCAAACCTATCTTTATTCATAACAATCTTAAAGTTTATTGAGTTCTGATCACTGTTCCCCAAATGCTCTTCCACTGAATCATCAGCCCCCTGGCCAGATACTTTATTCAATATAAGTTATTCTCAACGTGGTCTATCCACATATTGTTTCAGGAATCTCTCTTGGATACACCCAACAAATTCTGCCCTGTTTAAGTGTTTTGCACTGAATAAGTCCCAGTCAATATTGGGGAAGTTAAAGTTGCCCACTACGACAAGCCTGTTACGTCTGCATTTTTCTATATCAGTGTGCATATCTGTTCCTCTATCTCTTGTGGGCCATTGGCAAACTTATGGTACAATCCCTTTAGAGTGATTGCGCTTTTCTTATTTTTGGGTGATGAATCTGTGGAATTCATTGCCACAGATGGCTGTGGAGGCTAAGTCAAGGGATATTTTTAAGGCAGAAATAGATATATTCGTGATTAGTATGGGTGTCAGTTTGGTTATAGGAAGAAGGCAGGAGAATGGAGTTAGGAGGGAGAGATAGATCAGCCATGATTGACTGGCAGAGGAGACTTGATGGACCACATAACCTAATTCTGTTCCAATCCCTTATGACATTATGAGCATTACCCATATTGTCTCAATGATAAACCCTCTAGTATGTTCTCCTTGAGTGCTGCCATACGATTCTCCTTCATTAGTAAAGCAGTTCCTCCATCTCATTTACCTCCCTCTCTATCACATCTGAAAAATCAAAACCCCTGGATCATTTATCTGCCACTCCTGTTCCTCTTGCAACAATCTCCATAATGGCCACAACATCATGGTTCAAAGCACTAATGCAAGACCTACGTTTATCTACTTTACCATGATACTTCTTGCATTGGAATAAAAGCTACCCTACAACCCCACCATATTCCTTAACCTCTCCCAGCCTGTCCTTCCTGTATTCTTTCGAACTTCTACGGATGCACGATAGAATGTTTTCTGACCGGATACGTCTCCGCATACTGCTCTCATTTTAGCTGCCTGAACTTGCAGAGAGTGTAAACACAGTCCTGTCTATTACAGGCAGGTAGGCAAAAGTGCTGGAGAAACTCAGCGGGTGCAGCAGCATTATTATCTAAATGGTGGCCGATTGGGAAAGGGGGAGATGCAGAGAGACCTGGGTGTCATGGTACACCAGTCATTGAAGGTAGGCATGCAGGTGCAGCAGGCAGTAAAGAAAGCGAATGGTATGTTGGCTTTCATAGCAAAAGGATTTGAGTATAGGAGCAGGGAGGTTCTACTGCAGTTGTACAGGGCCTTGGTAAGACCACACCTGGAGTATTGCGTACAGTTTTGGTCTCCAAATCTGAGGAAGGACATTATTGCCATAGAGGGAGTGCAGAGAAGGTTCACCAGACTGTTTCCTGGGATGACAGGACTGTCTTATGAAGAAAGACTGGATAGACTTGGTTTATACTCTCTAGAATTTAGGAGATTGAGAGGGGATCTTATCGAAACTTACAAAATTGTTAAGGGGTTGGACAGGCTAGATGCAGGAAGATTGTTCCCGATGTTAGGGAAGTGCAGGACAAGGGGTCACAGCTTAAGGATAAGGGGTAAATCCTTTAAAACCGAGATGAGAAGAACTTTTTTCACACAGAGAGTGGTGAATCTCTGGAACTCTCTGCCACAGAGGGTAGTTGAGGCCAGTTCATTGGCTATATTTAAGAGGGAGTTAGATGTGGCCCTTGTGGCTAAGGGGATCAGGGAGTATAGAGAGAAGGCAGGTACGGGATACTGAGTTGGATGATCAGCCATGATCATATTAAATGGCGGTGCTGGCTCGAAGGGCCGAATGGCCTACTCCTGCACCTAATTTCTATGTTTCTATGTTTCTATCTATGGAGCGAAGGAGATAGGCAACGTTTCGGGCCGAAACCCTTCTTGGACCTTCCTTCCTGTTCCGTCATATTCATGGTGAGTTGCATTAGGACGACTGGAATAATCATTAGAAAGGCTTGTCACCTTAACCATTCCCTTTTCACTCTTCTACCTTCTGAGAAGATACAAGAGCTTGAACGTTCAGATCTCCATGCTTCTGAACAGCTTCTTCCCTTTCTTTGGCTTCTTAGCCAAAAATAATAATATGTGCACATTTCATCTTCTTTGAGCTACACTTCCTCACATCTTGACATCGTCTGAAGAGAGACTCTACATAGTTAGGGAACTGAAATTAATTCGTACCATTTCCCACAAGTGCTTGCAAATGGAATTATTTGCATGGACATCATGAGCCAGGGGACCTGTTTCTGCACCAGCTGCCAATTATCTTATACAATACAATTTCATTATTAAATGCTTCTTCAAGCCCATGGAACAGCAACTGAAATATATATTTTTCAATGGCCTGCCTCAGGGTGTAAAATACTTTGGACATGCTACGCTTTTCTGGGTTTAGAATACATCTGAGATTCTACCACAATCAGTGCTAAGTATTCTCTATTGATTCATAAATCATATACAAAATAAATTCATAGTATTCCCTATTCATCTGACAGAAGGGGAGATATAAAACTCAATTTAAAAGGAGTCCTTATTAATGCACAAATAACATGGTAAAATGTCAGCTTGCCTTTTTTCTGTAGTCAGCTTTGTAGTAGAGTTGAGTTCAGTTTATTGTCATGGTGCCGAGGTACAGTGAAAAGCTTTTGTTACGTGCTAACCAGTCAGCATAAAGACAATGCATGATTACAAGTGAGCCATCCACAGTGTACAGATACATGATGAAGGGAATACAATGAATAACATTCAGTGCAAGATAAAGCCAGTAAAGTCTGTCAAAGATAGACTGAGGGTCTCCAATGATATATATAGCAGCTCAGGACTGCTCTCTAGTTGTTGGTAGGATGATTCAGTTGCCTGATAACAGCTGCGTGGAAAGTGTCCCTGTATCTGGAGGTATGCGTTTTCACACATCTAAACCTTTTGCCCGAAGGGAGAGGAGAGAAGAGGGGGTGGCAAGAGTGCGACATGCCCTCGATGATGCTGCTGGCCTTGCCGAGACTGATAATTCACCACGCCAGAGTGTAAAGGGCCTGTCCCACGAGCGTACGACTCCATGCGGCAAGTGCAACCTAACGTGGTCGCATGAGCGATACGGCCTCGCGGGGCCGGTCCCACTTCGATCGCCGGAGCTGTATGGAGTTGTGTGGAGCTGGTCCCGACATCGCGCGGGGCTCCGAAAAACTGACCGTGTTCAAAAATTTGGTGCGGCAACGGCCTGCCGGCCCGCAGCCACCTCGATGCTGTAAGTCACGCGCGAACTTCCCGCGGACTTCGCTCGAACTTCATGTCACTCACTCGACCTCTGCGCGGCCCCCGTTTCTGGTTTGGTCGCACTTGCCGCATGCAGGCGCATGCTGGTGGGACAGGGCCTTTTAGGCAGTGGGCTAAATCTTACCTTTGTCTGAAAATGGAAAACTGGTGGCCGGTGAGGGCGAGTTGGGCCGAAGGGCCTGTTTCCACACTGTATCACTATATGACTCTTTCACTATGATTCGATAGTGAATTGACAGCATATTCTTTCTTTACCTTTTACATTTCCATGAAAGTGAAAATGAAAAAAGGTGTGAAATCTTTGTTGGTTACTCAGTACCACTTGTTTTACATCATCCGTCTCCGTCCTCCAGTATTGTGCAGCCACACTAATGCACAGAGAGTATCGTCGCTGGAAGATGTCCTCCCAAACCAGTGACTGATAATATTATTACTCACAGCAAGCGATAGTAACAGCTTTGATTAAAATTTGATAAAGTAGTTTAGACCCTTATTTAGTCCATTTCTATTTTCCACTCCCTGGAAGTGTAGTAGGAACAGTCAATTGGAATTGCACTAAACAGTACATCAGGGTTATCACAGAAGTGGCCTGCATTTGGCTCCACTGTGCGAGTGTGATCAAGAGTGCTTGTGACAGAATGAACTGTTGTGACCTGCTTTTTATTACCCTGGGCTCATGTTTTAAAGACAAGTGCCAAAAACAAATCCTAGACCACTTAAGCAGGAGCTGGAAAGCCACCGCTGATAACATTGTTCTGCGAAATACTGTATTGCAGCATATTTGATTTTTGTTTTCACCTTGATACAATGATATATCATTTTATTTTGCTGTGTGCCCAGAGAAGGGGAATCGCGAAAAAGAGGACATTGGGGTGAAGGAGGCAAGATTTAATAGGAACACGAGGGGTAACTTTTACACACGAAGGGTGGTGGATGCATGGAACGAGCTGCCGGAGGAGGTAGTTGGGGCAAGGACTAGCGCAATGTTTAAGGAAAAATAGGCAGATCCATAGGACAGGTTTAGAGGGATGTGGGCCAAATGAAGGCAGATGGGGCTAGTGTAGATGGGGCATGTTGTTCGGTGTGGGCAAGTTGGGCCGAAGGGCCTGTTTACCATTGTATGATTCTATGACTATAAGTTTAGGTACCTTTAAGAATGTTCCTCTACTGAGTACATGAGAGAAGCAGGCAGATGAAAAAGTAAGTGTGTCAGACAAACTTAAAAATGCATGTAAGCCATTGGGTACAGTCTTCAAGATAAACATTTAAAAAATATTAGAGAGCAAATGTTCCTGTTATGTAAGATGCGGCAGTGTGGTGCAGTGGGAAAGTTTTTTTCTCACAGGCCACTGAGCTAATAGATTAATGGTTGGCTTGTCTAGACATGTTAAGCAAAGGCACTGTTTTCTCTTATATTTTCTGGACATGCAATGCAATTTTCCAATTAACTAGCTGATGAACTAGTGTGCATAATAGACACATTTGCCCTCTTTTTTTTACATTACCCAAGACCAACCCAAAACATACAGTAGTCTTCTATTATTAAAGATGTCAATGGCAAGACACTTGTAAATTTAAAGTAATCAGCCAGTCAGTATGGTTTTGTGAAAGGGATATCCTTAAATGTGAGGTGTTGTGATTGAAGGAGAACCAGTGCATGTACTATATTTAGGAAGGAACTGCAGACACTGGTTTAAACCAAAGATAGACACAAAATGCTGGAGTAAATCAGTGGGACAGGCAGCATCTCTGGTTAGAAGGAATGGGTGACGTTTTGGTTCGAGATCCTTCTTCAGGCTGAGAAGACATTTACACCTTACCGTTCCGTATCTCTGCGTCTCGCTCTCCCCTGAGAGTCTGAGGAAGGCTAGTGGAATCAAGGGATATGGGGAGAAAGCAGGCACGGGTTACTGATTGTGGATGATCGGCTATGATCACGATGAATGGCGGTGCTAGCTGGAAGGGCTAAATGGCCTCTTCCTGCACCTATTTCTATGGTTCTATTTTTTCTTAGCAGGGAAATAAGTTGTGAATAGGATATTGTGGCCATTATTGTAAAGTGGTTGGAGTTTAGAAAAAGTGAGGGTTGAATGCAACTATTGTACAGAATGTTGATTCAGAATCAGATTAGATTTGTTTATTGTCATTTACACAAGGGTGAAATATAATGTGTCCAATAACTAATAGCTAATATTTTCCAGAGTGACTCAGTGGGGCAGGCTGCATCTCTCGATAGAAGGAATGGGTAATGTATCGAGTTGAGACCCATCGTCAGTCTTGACCCGAAACGTCACCCATTCCTTCTATCCAGAGATGCCTGTTCCACTGAGTTACGCCAGCATTTTGTGTCTATCTTTCGTGTAAACCAGCATCTACAGTTCCTTCCTACTTGCTAATATTTTCTAATTAGCTATTATTTTCTAATACTCAATGTGTCTTCTCTGCACTCTCTCCAATGCTTCCATATCCTTCCTGTAATGTGATATCCAGAACTATGCACAATACTCCCAATGTGGCCCTACACACATTTTATACAGTTGCAACATGAGTTGTCAACTTTTAAACAATGCTCTGATAAACGAAGGCCAAACATGCTTATCAGTCTGTTTTATCCATTTGTTTTGCCATTTTCAGGTAGATATAGACTGGCACCCTAATATCCCTCTGTACATCGATGCTCCTGTTGGATCCAACTATTAACTGTACAATTTATTTACATTTGACCTTACATTTGTCCTAGCAAAATGCAATAACACATCCAAATTAAACTCCATTTGTCATTTCTCCACCCATATATCCAATTGATCAATAGCCTGTTGTATCCTTTCCCAAGCTTTCTCATTATCCACAAGTCCACAATTTGTGTTTGATTTATTTTTGTTTATTGTGTCTTATCTGTGAGCATTTGGTTTACATCCCTGTTCTGCTGCTGCAAGTAAAAATGTTATTGTCAGTACACCTGCCAAATCTCTTCATCTCTCTTTCTCTCCACTCTCCTCTAAGGTGCTCTCCTCATAACTCTGCTGCTGAGTTACAACAACTCTCAGTCTAACCCTACTGCAGACTCCAGGCAATACAACACACTGTGGGAAAATAGGATGCCTGCATTGTTCAGAGTTGTTCAAAGTTATCCATGCTCCTTACATTTCTAGAGATTTGGGATCAAAGTCTCTAAGTGTTTTGGTAGTTTAATCAAATATTTTATGACATTTAATTATTTTTTTGTAAAAAATGCAGCTTCATTCAGCCTTTCTCCACCCATATAGTTCATAAGTTCCCACCCAGCATAGTTCATAACAAGTGGATTTCAGTATAGGAGTAAAGAGGTTCTTCTGTAATTGTATAGGGCTCTGGTGAGACCACATCTGGAGTATTGTGTACAGTTTTGGTCTCCTAATTTGAGGAAGGAAATCCTTGTGTTTGAGGCAGTGCAGCGTAGGTTCACGAGATTGATCCCTGGGATGGCGGGACTGTCATATGAGGAAAGATTGAAAAGACTAAGCTTGTATTCACTGGAGTTTAGAAGGATGAGGGGGATCTTATAGAGCTATATAAAATTATGAAAGGACTGGACAAGCTAGATGCAGGAAAAATGTTACCAAATTTGGGCGAGTCCAGAACCAAGGGCCACAGTCTTAGAATAAAAGGGAGGTCATTTAAGACTGAGGTGAGAAAAAACTTCTTCACCCAGAGAGTTGTGAATTTATGGAATTCCCTGCCACAGAGGGCAGTGGAGGCCAAATCACTGGATGGATTTACGAGAGAGTTAGATAGAGCTCTAGGGGCTAGTGGAGTTAAGGGATATGGGGAGAAGGCAGGCACGGGTTATTGATAGGGGACGATCAGCCATGATCGCAATGAATGGCGGTGCTGTCTCGAAGGGCCGAATGGCCTCCTCCTGCACCTATTTTCTATTTTTCTATGTTTCTTACATTGTGGGCTGAAGGGCTTGTTCCTGAGCTGTACTGCATCTAGCCCTTGTGTTGAGTGAAAGGATCAATGTTTGATAACGTTACTGGTTTAGTGTGTACATATTGTTACATTAATTCAGAATGAAGCTTAACGTCCATCATGGTCATTGGTTTTCCCTTATTTGGCATTGCCAATGCAAGATAACCTCCAAGAAATTGTTGCTATCAATCTGTGTTGCAACAGCCTACCCTATGTTTTCATTACATAACGTAGTGTCATGGGAATCTGAAGAGTATGTCTTTTATATTTTAAATCTTCATTATCAATGAGCTTTCCACTACCAATCCAAACTGAACAGTCTGATTCTGGTTGATGTGCAGGTTTGTATGGTGCTTTGAATCTGGCTTGAATCAAACACACACAACTGCAGGCTTAGATCCAAACTATTCTCCAAGTAAAATCTTTTGTTAGTATCTTATAACCAGTGAGATGCTGTGAAGATATGCAACTCCACATTTTATTTATTTTAACAATGCAATCACTGAGTTTATCTCTTTATTTATGTGTTTTGATCGTTCACTGATGCGAAGAATAAAACTATAAAGAGCTTTGTTATGTCGGCTCATAAGTTTGTATCAATGCACTCAGAGGAATGCAAGGAATATGCTGACAAACAAAACAATGACATTAGATTCAAGGCTGATGTTTAAGTGGTGTTGTTTCATGAAGAGGTGCAGCGCAGAGGAAAGATCTTGATGCAAAATTGTTGACTAATCATTTCTGTTCCATTATGATCAGAGTTTGTATGTTCTCCCCTTGACCATACAGGTTTTCTCCTGGTGCTCTGGTTTCCTCCCACATCAACCAATTAATCAATCAATCAATCAATCAATCAATCAATCAATCAATCAATCAATCAATCAATCAATCAATCAATCAATCTTTATTGTCATCTTGCAAAGCAACAGTTGTACAGTGCAAAATGAGAAGACGTTTCCCAGGGAATACCGGAGCATCGCACATAAAAGTTCAAGTCAAGTCAAATCAAGTCAAGTGAGTTTATTGTCATGTGTCCCTGATAGGACAATGAAATTCTTGCTTTGCTTCAGCCCACAGAACATAGTAGGCATTAACTACAAAACAGATCAGTGTGTCCATATACCATTATATAAATATATACACACATGAATAAATAAACTGATAAAGTGCAAATAACAGAAAATGGGTTATTAATAATCAGAGTTTTGTCCGAGCCAGGTTTAATAGCCTGATGGCTGTGGGGAAGTAGCTATTCCTTAAACTTAAAACATTTCACACATAATAACAGTAAAAACAATCCAGTCTCCGATGAAACAGTATAAATAGTTAAAAGCAGGTAAAACAGCAACATTAAAATCCAGTAAAAACCAATCATTAAAATGTCCAGGACAGCTGAGGGCAGCTGAGTGGCCAGCGCCAGAGTTATTAAAATGTCAGTGCAAAGCCGCAGAATCAGGTGACTGTGAGTACAGAGTGACTGTTTAGCAGCCTCACAGCCTGTGGCAGGAAGCTGTTTAGCAGTCTGGTAGTCCGGGCTTTGATGCTACGGTATCTCTTGCCTGATGGCAGGAGATCCAGGTGTGTGTGGAGGGGGTGCAGTTTGTCCTTAGCAATTCTCAGAGCTTTTTTCAGACAGCTGCTCCGGAACAGTTCTTGTACCGAGTAGGGAGACGCCAATGATCCTCTCTGCTCCCCTCACTACCCTCTGCAGAGCCTTCCTGTCTGAGCAGTTACAGTTGGAGTACCACGTGTTTATGCAGTACATGAGTACAGACTCCACCGTGCCCCTGTAAAAAGTCCTGAGGATGTTGGTGGGGAGTGAGGCCTGTTTGAGTTTCCTCAGGAAGTGCAGTCGCTGATGGGCCCGTTTGACAATCCCAGTGTTGTTCCTGGACCAGGTGAGACTGTCTGTAATTTGCACTCCGAGGAACTTTATGCTCGCCACTCTCTCCACTGTGGTGCCACTGATGTTGAGGGGTGTGTATTTTGGCTGTGACCTCCTGAAGTCCACAATCATCTCCTTTGTTTTGTCAACATTTAGTGCTAAATTGTTGTTGCCGCACCAGTCCACTAGTTGTTTCACTTCCTCCCTGTACATTGATTCCTCATCTCCGCTGATGAGTCCCACCACTGTTGTGTCATCTGCAAATTTTATGATCTTATTGTCCCTGAATCTGGCAGCACAATCATGTGTGTGCAATGTGAACAACAGCGGGCTGAGCACACAGCCTTGAGGGGGAGCCGGAAGACATGTTCCAAGGACACATTCCAAAGACATGCATGTTTGTAGGTTAATTGGCTTCTGAAAATTATCCCTGGTGTGTAGGTTAGAACTAGTGTACGGAGGTCACTGGTCGTCGCAGACTCAGTAGGCGTTAGGGCCTGTTTCCTCACATTATCTCTAAACTAAACTAAACGATATTTCCTGACACCTCGAGTTTCTCCATCAATTAGTTTTTAGTTCTAGATCCCACCTTTTGCAGTCTCTTGTTTCTCTCCAGCAATAACCAGGAATGGCCAAATACGGCAATCAAATTAGTAGAACTTATCACACCTAACATTAAAGCATCATCAGCAACGACCCAAAACGTCACCCATTCCTTCTCTGCAGAGATGCTGTTTCTCCCGCCTAGTTACTCCAGTATTTTGTGTCTATCAGCAAAATGCTGCCAAATGGCAACATTAAATATTTGAGTCAGCATATAAAACGAATTATTAAAATTTACTTAAGAAATTATTTGGAAAACAACAATATAGGAAACAAAAAAAGGCCCATTAAACAGGTTGTCTTCATAATTGCTGATGAATCTAAAAAAAACAACTTTTATTGATTTTTGTACAAGAATCCCTTGGAATGGTACACCAGGTATTTATAATTATGTTAGGTGGTAGTGTGGAATGTAAGGAGGATGGAATATCATGCGGAAAGATGTGTCATCCACTTAGAAAAAATAGAAAAATAGCGTATTTTTTAAATGTTAGAGATTTTAACTGTTGATGTTCAAAGGGATTACACTTAGCTGTCCATGTACACAGATCACTGGAAATTATTATGCAGGTTCACCAAGTGATTTGGAAATGGTATAATGGCCTTTATTGCAAGAAGATTTGAGTGCAGGATTGGAGATGCATTGCTTTTGTTACTATAGAGACCAGATGAGTCTGCATTTTGAAATGTTATGCACAGGGTTGATCTCCTACTAAAGAAACATCCTTGAGATAGAGGGGATTTAGCAAAGGTTCACTAGATTGATTCCTGAAATGGAGGGCTTGTCATGTGAGAAAATATTATGGAGATAGGTACTATGCTTTTTTCACAATGCCTAAGAGCTTAATAGTGAAAATGCAGAGTTAAAGTTTCCAACCCGGGATCACAGTCTCAAAATAATAATAACAATAATGATGATAATAAAAAAGTATTGTCCAAATATGTATACATACAAGGAAATTGCCTTAGTGCTTTGCTCGCACATGGTAAAAACACGATATACAGCAGACAATTAATAATAAAATATTATAATTTAACCATATGAAAATAAAGTGCCAGAGGAAGAGTGAAACAAAGTGGTGGGGTAGTCATTTAAGTCAGATGGGAAGAAATCTTAGGAATTTGCTCAGCAAGACAGCTGTGGAGGCTCCATACATTTGATATCAATAGATATTTTAGATATTTTATCATTGAGTATGTGGTTAGCCCAGGAAAGTGGTTTTGAGTTAAGAAATTGGCCACTACCTGATCATTTAGGTCAGGCTGACATGGAAGACATTTAAAGACTGCATGGATGAACTACAAACATTGTTCATCCCAGTTTGGCAAAATAATAAATCAGGGATGGTAGTTCATCCGTGGATAACAAGGGAAATCAGGGATAGTATCAAAGCGAAGGATGATGCGTACACATTAGCCAGAAAAAGCAGCATACCGGAGGAATGGGAGAAATTCAGAGACCAGCAGAGGAGGACAAAGGGCTTAATTAGGAAAGGAAAAATAGATTATGAAAGAAAACTTGCAGGGAACATAAAAACTGACTGCAAAAGTTCTTATAGATATGTGAAAAGAAAGAGATTAGTTAAAACAAATGTAGGTCCCTTGCAGTCAGAAACAGGTGAGTTGATCATGGGGAACAAGGAAATGGCAGACCAATTGAATAAGTACTTTGGTTCCGTCTTCACTAAGGAAGACATAAATAATCTGCCGGAAACAGCAGGGGACCGCGGGTCAAAGGAGTTGGAGGAATTGAGTGAAATCCAGGTTAGCCGGGAAGTGGTGTTGGGTAAATTGAATGGATTAAAGGCTGATAAATTCCCAGGGCCAGATAGGCTGCATCCCAGAGTACTTAAGGAAGTAGCTCCAGAAATAGTGGATGCATTAGTAATAATCTTTCAAAACTCTTTAGATTCTGGAGTAGTTCCTGAGGATTCACGGGTAGAAAACATAACCCCACTTTTTAAGAAGGGATGGAGAGAGAAAACGGGGAATTACAGACCAGTTAGTCTAACATCGGTAGTGGGGAAACTGTTAGAGTCAGTTATTAAAGATGGGATAGCAGCACATTTGGAAAGTGGTGAAATCATTGGACAAAGTCAGCATGGATTTACGAAAGGTAAATCATGTCTGACGAATCTTATAGAATTTTTCGAGGATGTAACTAGTAGCGTGGATAGGGGAGAACCAGTGGATGCGGTGTATCTGGACTTCGACAAGGTCCCACATAAGAGATTAGTATACAAACTTAAAGTACATGGCATTGGGGGTTCAGTATTGATGTGGATAGAGAACTGGCTGGCAAACAGGAAGCAAAGAGTAGGAGTAAACAGATCCATTTCACAATGCAGGCAGTGACTAGTGGGGTACCGCAAGGCTCAGTGCTGGGACCCCAGCTATTTACAATATATATTAATGATCTGGATGAGGGAATTGAAGGCAATATCTCCAAGTTTGAGGGTGACACTAAGCTGGGGGGCACTGTTAGCTGTGAGGAGGATGCTAGGAGACTGCAAGGTGACTTGGATAGGCTGGGTGAGTGGGCAAATGTTTGGCAGATGCAGTATAATGTGGATGAATGTGAGGTTATCCATTTTGGTGGCAAAAACAGGAAAGCAGACTATTATCTCAATGGTGGTCGACTAGGAAAAGGGGAGATGCAGCGAGACCTGGGTGTCATGGTACACCAGTCATTGAAAGTAGGAATGCAGGTGCAGCAGGCAGTGAAGAAAGCGAATGGTATGTTAGCTTTCATAGCAAAAGGATTTGAGTATAGGAGCAGGGAGGTTCTACTGCAGTTGTACAGGGTCTTGGTGAGACCACACCTGGAGTATTGCGTACAGTTTTAGTCTCCAAACCTGAGGAAGGACATTATTGCCATAGAGGGAGTGCAGAGAAGGTTCACCAGACTGATTCCTGGGATGTCAGGACTGTCTTATGAAGAAAGACTAGATAGACTTGGTTTATACTCTCTAGAATTTAGGAAATTGAGGGGGGATCCTATAGAAACTTACAAAATTCTTAAGGGGTTGGACAGGCTAGATGCAGGAAGATTGCTCCCGATGTTGGGGAAGTCCAGGAGAGAAGGCAGGTACGGGATACTGAGTTGGGTGATCAGCCATGATCATATTGAATGGCGGTGCAGGCTCGAAGGGCCGAATGGCCTACTCCTGCACCTAATTTCTATGTTTCTATCATGTCATGGCTGCTAAAGACCTGCATGTAGTAATGCAGTAACCCATCTGGCGGTGGTGTTGGCAGCAGCAAGGTGGAGGTGTCTGCTGGCAACACAGGCAACCCATCGCTATCCACTGCCCACATCAACTACAGGGCCTTGCCGAACTATCCTGGATTGGAGCAGCATCGGAACGGGTGAGGTCGGTCCAGCACCCGGCGGAAAGACCCACGGGGTCATAGGTCGGGGCCCTGGGGTCGGAGGTCGGAGTCTTGGGGTCAGATCAGGAGTCCCAAGGTCTGAGACCCGAGGCCGCATTGGGGGGTCACTGTAGACAAAGAGGGACCTGGAGTGGAGGGCCGTCGAGAACAAAGGAGGACCGGGGTGTGGTGGGGATCAAAAACTAAGGGGTGTGGAGGGCTCCCGATGTTAAAGCCCCCAGCGGGCGATGGTAAGTCCCGCGGCCATTAAGCCGCGTGGTGCGATGTTAGGCCCTGCTCCAAGTCCTTCAAACCCCATGATTCCAGTGGAAGAGGTTGCCGTTGCAGGAGCTCCAAAAAGCGGTGTCCCACCAGGGACCTGCGAGCTCCCGATGTTACCATCCACCGGGCCTGTGGCCGGAGCCTCCGAAGCTCTGAAGACAGGTCGCAGCCGCGCACCACCACAGCTCCTCCTGCTCCGAAGTCGGCCAGCTTCACGATGTCAGATCCGCAGGCTCCGCGACTGGAGCCCTCAGGTTAGTCCCGGCCAGAGGCCGCCGCCGGCTCCACGATGTTAGGCCCAATGACATCGGGGACCCAACAGGGAAAAAGTAATGTCCCCAAAGGAAGAGATTAAACAGTACCCACCCCCAACCCCCTACATATACACAGCTAAAAAAATAATAAAACTAGAATCAAAACATCCATTTAACAAGACAAAAAATTTAAAAAGACAGTCGGACTGCAGTCGAGCCGCTGCCGTTAGGCCTGTTCGTGTTTCCATTTCTTATGTAATTGAAGTTCAGTAGCTTCTCTAGGGGAAGGGTTAGTTTAAATTTATTCTGGCATTGGAAAATGATGACCAAAAAGAGTTACTTGTGCCCAAGGGATACTAAAACTGAATTGTTAGTGTTGGAACAAGGAGTTAAAAGAAATCATTGGATAAATCAGGGCAAATTGACCTTATATAGAAACTCCTCCAGGGCAACTTAATAAGAGGATATAGGCAGCCTTCTGGATAGAAATAATAACCTTGAATGATGGGTTCCATCTTACCATGGTAGCAAAATTATGGCACAGGTTTATGAAAGATACATTTAAGACAGATATTTAGTAGATGATCAATGGTAGGAAAAGGAAAAGTAGCAAGAACGATGATTAAAGAAAAGCATATTTAAGTATCGCTAAGTAAGCAGAATGATTTATTTGATGCCATTCTTATAATCTTCAGAAAAGTATGCTTTGTAAAAATCGAATACAATGGTTAGATTCACCTCTTCCACATCATTCAGCTTGGGGGATTGTGTGCAATAAAAACATCACCTACAAAATCTCTTAGGTTGGTTGGTTGATCGTGTTTGAATTCCGATGAGAATATTTGCAAGTTTAACACAAAAAGCCTCTACAAAAAATGATTAATAATCCACTTTCAAACAGCAATGTCAATCTAGTGTAATATCTATTTTATTTAATTATTAATACAAATCACAGGCTGGTGAAATACTGTACAATCTAAATTGCTGTATATTTTTGAGTGGGTTTAAAGTCACCTCAAAACACCTAGGCCTTTGGTTATTAGGCGAAAAGGAATGTCATGATTGTATCTCAGTTATTTTGTGCTGACTTGCCTGTGAAAAACATTTTCATATTGCAGGCGATCCCAGCTCAACAGAAGATATTCACCATCAATCTTACTCGGAAGAGAACAGACTGTGGTCATGACAATTCAATTAGTGCTGATCTTATGGAGATTAAGGCAATAATATTCATTTGAAAATAGAACCATTATTGACAAGAAATGCAAATTTAGACAACAAGCTTCTTGTTGTCCACTAACCTGTAATTAGCAAACGACATCAGAACTAAGCAGAAGTAATTTGCAGGTTCACTGATACGTGAGGTGACCCGGCCATCTTTGTTTCTGCAGATAAAACTGCAATATCACTCAGTTCAGAATAAATCCAATAAGGGTGAAAATCAAAGTTTATTCAAATGCAAATGTTCATAAATTAAAACATCAGTGAATCATTTCTATTGGATCATAAACTATGCTGCATTTCTAGGTGCCGATTTTCATTTAAATCATTTCAGGTTAAACCGTTCACCCATCTTTTCATCCAGTCATTTTGTTTTTTAGGTGACATTTCGGGTCAAGACAAGACCTGTCATTGGGCTCTGTTGTTGGAATAACTTAACTCATGCACAGTGATTAAGATCCAAAGACTTTTATTAGCATTACAGCATAGGTAACTTCATCTTAACATATAACTCTAGACGGGGGAAGAAAGGGAAGAGAGGCTATCTATTAAACTAGTGGGCGGAGCTACAGTATGACATAACATGAGTGACACTGATCTACATCCCCCCTCTTGAAGAATTAGATGTCAGTACAAAACCACTAACTAAATAAGGCATGCATAGCAATTGATAATAAACTGGAGGAAAGTCAAACATAGCCCGGGTACTTCACAGTGGGCTTGCAAACATGACCAGCATGTGTGCGATATAAACTTAGACAATAAGTGTTGAGCAGGTGAACCCAGTATGTGGTCACTGCGGGAGATGTTGCGTAGGGTGGGCAGGTCAATGCACACATCGGAATTAGCTCTGTGGGATCGTTCCATGAGCTGTTTGACACTTTTTACAGCCCATTTAGCTAGTCCATTCTACTGTAGATATTCAGGGCTGCTGGTGACGTGGTGAAAGTGCCAGCATGCAGCAAGCTCCTTGGAGTGTTGGCTGGAAAATTGACTACCGTTATCAAATAATAATAATAATACATTTTATTTATGGGTGCCTTTCAAGAGTCTCAAGGACACCTTACAAAAATTTAGCAAGTAGAGGAAAAACATGTAAGGGGAATGAAATAAATAGTAGAGACATGACTAGTACAAATTAAAGACAGAATTCAATTCAAAACATAATATGAGGCAATTCAAGCACAAATGAAAAGGGAGGGGGACGTGGGGCTAAGGATAGGCAGAGGTGAAGAGATGGGTCTTGAGGCGGGACTTGAGATGGTGAGGGACACGGAATTGCAGATCAGTAGGGGGAGGGAGTTCCAGAGCCTGGGAGCTGCCCTGGAGAAGGCTCTGTCCCCAAAACTGGGGAGGTTGGACTTGTGGATGGAGAGGAGACTGGCTGATGTAGATCTGAGGGACCGTGAGGGTTGGTAGGGGGAGAGGAGGTCAGTGAGATATGGGGGGGCCAGATAGTGGAGGGCTTTGTAGGTGAGGACCAGGATTTTGTAGTTGATCCGGTGAGAGATGGGAAGCCAGTGAAGTTGTTTGAGGACTGGAGTGATGTGATGCCAGGATTTGGTGTGGGTGATGAGTCGAGCGGCTGCGTTCTGGACCAGTTGGAGTCGGTTGATGTAGGTGGAGCTGATGCCAAGGAGAAGTGAGTTGCAATAGTCCAGTCAGGAGGAGATGAAGGCATGGATGAGTCTTTCAGCAGAGGGAGGTGTGAGAGAGGGTCTGATTTTGGTGATGTTGCGGAGGTGAAAGAAGGATGTGAGGCTCAAAGGAGAGGGTGGAATCAAAGATCACGCCAAGGTTGCGGGCCTGGGGAGATGGGGAGACAGTGGTGCCGTCAATGGTGAGAGTGAGGTTATTGGTTTTGCTGGGTGTGGATTTGGAGCCCATGAGGAGGAATTCTGTTTTATCGCTGTTGAGGTTGAGGAAGTTATGTTGCATCCAGGTTTTTATAGCTGACAAACAGGAGTTGATATGGGGGGGGGGGGGGGGGGGGGGGGGGGGGGGGGTTGTGGGGGGATTTGGTGCCGAGGTGGATCTGGGTGTCATCGGCGTAACAGTGGAAATAGTTATATG
Organism: Leucoraja erinaceus; assembly: GCF_028641065.1. NCBI lineage: Eukaryota > Metazoa > Chordata > Chondrichthyes > Rajiformes > Rajidae > Leucoraja > Leucoraja erinaceus. The sequence continues at coordinate 9,354,333 of NC_073378.1, forward strand.
TCGTAAAGATAGCAGTATACAAGGAGCTCCATGGTCTGCAAAATGACAAGCGAGTTTTAAAACTATCCGGCTAGAAGTGGGTCTGCTAAGAAAATCAATGTCAAACTAGCCGGAATATGAGTCGACAAGTACAGGGTCTTGGTGAGACCACACCTGGAGTATTGCGTACAGTTTTGGTCTCCAAATCTGAGGAAGGACATTATTGCCATAGAGGGAGTGCAGAGACGGTTCACCAGACTGATTCCTGGGATGTCAGGACTGTCTTATGAAGAAAGACTGGATAGACTTGGTTTATAACTCTCTAGAATTTAGAAGATTGAGAGGGGATCTTATAGAAACGTACAAAATTCTTAAGGGGTTGGACAGGCTAGATGCAGGAAGATTGTTCCCGATGTTGGGGAAGTCCAGGACAAGGGGTCACAGCTCAAGGATAAAGGGGGAAATCCTTTAAAACCGAGATGAGAAAATCATTTTTTACACAGAGAGTGGTGAATCTCTGGAATTCTCTGCCGCAGAGGGTAGTTGAGGCCAGTTCATTGGCTATATTTAAGAGGGAGTTAGATGTGGCCCTTGTGGCTAAGGGGATCAGGGGGTATGGAGAGAAGGCAGGTATGGGATACTGAGTTGGATGATCATCTATGATCATATTGAATGGCGGTGCAGGCTCGAAGGGCCGAATGGCCTACTCCTGCACCTAATTTCTATGTTCCTATGTTTCTAAGTACCAGGTACAGCTTGCCATGCCACTCAAATATGCCAGTTGCCACTGTAGACCATGGGAGGAGTTGGATGTGAGAGAAGTGGTTGCTTTTGTTGATGAGGTGCCAAGCTGTTACACACTGCACAGGATGCCACATTCTCAAGGATGTATTCAGCCATTCCAGGCCAGTAAAACATGTTTTTTTGCTTGTAAGACAGTGGCTTCAGTGACCGGGTGCCCTGCATGGACAGCGTTAAAATACTTGCTGTGCAGCGAAGCAGGAACTACAGACTTATGGCCTTTTACAATAATGCCATCGTACAATACTAGCTCTTCGCTGATGGCAAAGAAGGGCTGAACTGGCAGTGGTACATTGTAGTGCTTGTCTGGCCAACAGTGCTTAATGTTGGAGGTGAGAGTAAGGTACTGTCAGCAGCAGTGTTGGCAACCAGGTCCTCCACACAGGACGAGGGAATAAAAGACACAGTCATTATGATAAAGTCATCATCCGGCGAGGACTGACCCTCACAGGTCTTACGGGGTGCACTCAAGAGAGTGTCAGCCAGGTGCATATCCTTACCATGTTTGTAGGTCAGAATAATGTCCATTTTTTTCAGTTGCAGCAGCATCCGCTGCAAACATCCTGGAGAAGCATGAATCGGTTTGTTGAAGATGCTGACCTGAGGTTGGTGGTCAGTTTCAATCGTGACCGTATGTCCGAAGATAAAGTCGTCAAATTTCTTGCAGGCGAAAATGACCGCTAGCAGCTCATTTTCAATTTGGGCATAGCGTTGTTCTGTGTTAGTCACGGTGCGCGAGGCATAGGCAACAGGCTTGTTGCCGCTACTGTCTTTTTGAAGACATGGTGCGCCAAGTCCGTGTTGTGAAGTGTCATAAGTCAGTGTGACCGGTCGTTTAGGATCAAAATAGGTGAGAGTAGGAGCACAAGACATCTGCTGCTTAAAAGTGTCGAACGCCCTCTGCTGTTGCTCATGCCTTGCCCAAGCAGTGTCTTTGTGGGTAAACTGACGCAGCGAGGCTGATATTTCACCGAAGTCCGGAATAAATTTACTGAGGTAGTTAACCATGCCAAGGAATCTCTGCAGACGGAGCATGTCTGTGGGTGCTGGGAACTCTTTGATGGCACTGTTTTTCACCAGATCAGTTTTTTGGCCATCCTTAGTGAACACATGGCCTATGTATTTCACCTCACTTACCCTGAATTTGCATTTTTGAGGGTTCAGCTTGAGGTTAATGTCATTGCTGCGATCCAGGATCTTAGTCAGATTAGCATCGTGTTCTTCGACAGTTTGTCCAGCAACGAGGATGTCATCCACTACAATGGAGCATGGGTAACCTGCAAACAATTGCTCCATAGCTCGTTGAAATACTTCACTAGCAGAGGATTTGCCAAAAGGCATGCAAAGAAATCTGTATCGCCCGAATGGTGTGCTGAAGGCAGTTAACTTAGAGGAGTTGCGTTCCAGTGGAATCTGCCAGAATGAACTCTTGGCACCAAGTACTGTGAATACAGTTGCTTCAGCCAGCTGCGCTGCAATCTCGTCCACAGTTTGCATGGGATAGTGAGGTTGTTTAATGGCCGTGTTTAAGTCCTTGGGATTGATACAAATCCGTATTTTGTCCCTATTCTTCTTCGTTCCCACAATCGTGGTGGAGACCCAATCGGAGGGGTCAGCGACGAGGGCAATTACACCAAGAAACACCATTCTCTTTAGTTCACTTTGAACATGGTCCCGCATGGCATGGGGAATCCTTTGTGCTGGATGGACAACTGAAGTACCTCAGGGTTCATTGTAATTATGTACTTAAGAGCCTGTCCCACTATCACAACTTTTCAGCGACTGTCTTCGACCTTCAAGCTCGAGGGCACTCACCTGAAAAACCTTGAGCTGTATCGACCATCAACGATGAAACTGCGAGCTGGATCGACCATCACCACACACGCACGCACGCACACACACACACACACACACACACACACACACACACACACACACACACACACACACACACACACACACACACACACGCACACACACACACACACACACACACACACACATCAGAAAGACGGGGGCCAGAGAATGCGGGGGAGTACTGTCTGAAATTCACACCCATGATGAACAGGAAGGCAAAAGACGGCTGGCACAGTGTATGGTAAGCCTTTAGTGAGCATGGGGGGAGAAGGGGAGAGAGAAAGACAGAAGGGGAAATAAGGGGGTGAAGGGGGGAGAAGGAGTGGAGTCACTTTTAAGAAGCCAGACAACTTTTAATCAAGTTTAGCGGGCATTTAACATTACCAGTCGATTTTCCTTGGTTCTGAAAACACCAATGAGCCAATTAAAATGACTGGTCAGCAAAGGAGATTGCTATGACTACCTCAACTGCCTAGCGACCACACTCCACCTCACTGCGAGTTCAAAAGAACCATGCCTACCAATTTTTACTGGCGGAAAAATTTTCAGCATGCTGAAAAATGTCCTTGACCAAACTGAGGCCACGAGTATGCGGGAACTTCCCTTGAGCATGAAGGAGAGGGACAGTGACTTCCTAGGACCATGTGTCGACCATGTTGCAAGTTACAATCGAGCGCAAACTCTTCTAAACTAGCAAATTAGGTTGCTGCAGTGGGACAGGCCCTTTAACAGGCAACCTGCCCAGCTTGTCGTCAAACAAAGGTTTGTATTGTGTCAGGATTTGTTGAGTAAAATGACAGGTTGTGGTCAGATGACAAACAGAAGGACTGAAAGAGACAAGCCCCAGGTCGTGACAAGCATTGACACCCAGCAGGGATGGCACATTCTGGTGAACAACATAGAAATTCAGGTTGTGGACACGTGAGTTCAGACAGCAGCGTAACTTGACTTGACCGATAGGGTGCACTGGACCTCCTGCAAATGGGAGAAGGGAGGCAGCCATGGGAGTGATAGTCACTGTTTTTCGTATCTTTTTCAACTCAGATTAACACACACGTTACACCTGGCTCCAGTATATTTTTTTTGAAAAAAGTTCTTGCCATTAACGAGCAATGCGACCTTGGGATCTTGATGTTTGTGCAGTAAACAGACAAGCAGTGAACATCCAAATCAAAATCTTCGCTAGCAGCCTGCAATTCCATGGGAGCTGGTTGAGAGCGTTCCGAGAGCAGGTTCTCATGGTTGAGTGAGTTAACAGATTGTTTTGTTTGAACTCTGTTGCCATGCGAGCGGCATCATTTGAAGAAGTGGGTCCTTTTGTTACAGAAATTATAACATTTTCCATACGCAGGGCAACAGTCACAAACTGCAACATGCGAACCCCCACAGTTAAAACAATTGTCTATGAGTTTAACGATACTGTCAGACACTTGAAGGGAACGGTGAGAGGTTTGCTAAAATGTGCCAGCAACATTTATGTTGTGAGCAGAGTGGGGGCCATGTTCTAAAACTTCTGTATGACCATCAGCCAATTCAGCAACGTGGCAGCGGTTTTCAGCATTCTCTAGAGTAAGCTCAGTATCTCGCAGAAATTCATCCTGTAATTTATCATTGCGGACCCCATAGACCAGACGGTCATGGACTAAGCTGTCACATAAATCCCCAAAAGCGCACCAACTCGCAATGTGCTTCAAAGCACTAACATACATTTTAACAGGTTCTCCGTGTCTCTGGCTTCATGAAAAAAACAAGTGCCTCTCCATGATTAAATTGGTTTTGAACTCACATAACTGTCAGAAATTGTGCAGCAAGCAGTCGGGGTCCCAGATAGATTCAGCGGGAGCGATCTGCACACCAGCCAGGGCAAATCTAGCTGTTTCATAATGAAATTTTCTGGCATGCCGAGCAGCTTCTATGCCTGCTAGATTAAGGAGGATTGAGGCACAAACACCTGGAGCAGGAGCAGGGTGAGGCTTGTCTATGTTAATGGTGAAATCTTCTTAAAATATGCGCCACCGCTCTGCGAGGTCTTCGTCAAACATCAGTATCTCTGGATTTCTGAGAGCAGAAGCCACGGTATAACATATAACGGAGAAAATAACAAATTAAAATAAAAGTAATATAATTAGGCAAGGAGTGAGTCCGAGTACGCTGACACCACGTCCTTAGGATCTGCTGTTGGAATAACTTAACTCACACACGGTGATTAAGATCCAAAGACTTTATTAGCATTACAGCATTATTAACAGGACTGGGATGTCAGGACATTCATATGAAGAAAGACTGGATAGACTCGGCTTGTACTCGCTGGAATTTAGAAGATTGAGGGGGGATCTTATAGAAACTTACAAAATTCTTAACGGTTTCGACAGGCTAGATGCAGGAAGATTGTTCCCGATGTTGGGGAAGTCGAGAACAAGGGGTCATAGTTTCAGGATAAAGGGGAAATCTTTTCGGACTGAGAGGAGAAAAACCTTTTTTACAAAGAGAGTGGTGAGTCTCTGGAATTCTCTGCCAGAGAAGGTAGCTGAGGCCAGTGCATTGGCTATATTTAAGAGGGAGTTAGATATGGCCCTTGTGGCTAAAGGGATCAGGGGGTATGGAGAGAAGGCAGGTACAGGATACTGAGTTGGATGATCAGCCATGATCATATTGAATGGCAGTGCAGGCTCGAAGGCCCAAATGGCCTACTCCTGCAACTTTTTTCTATGTTTCTATTAGCTTAACACGTAACTCTAAACTGGGGAAGAAAGGGTAGAGAGCTTTCTATTAAACTAATGGGCGGAGCTATAGTATGACTCATAACATGAATGACACTGATCTACAAGACCCTTCTTCTGAAAGCCACCTATTCCTGTTCTGCAGAGATGTTGCCTGTCCCACTCAGTTACTCCAGGTTTTTGTGTCTATCTTTGGTGTAAACCAGCATCTGCATTTCCTTCCTATGCATTTAGTGTTTTAGTTTAGTTTAATTGTCATGTGTACTGAGACACATTGTAAAGCTTTTGCTATCCAGTGAGAGTAAAGACTGTACACAAATACAATCACGCTGTTCAGAGTGCACGGATAAAGGACAATGGGTACAACATTCAGTAAAGATATAAATTAAAGTCCAATAAAGTCCTACTAAAGGTAGTTCAAAGGTCTCCAATGAGATAGATGGGCGTGTAGGAAGGAACTGCAGTTGCTGGTTTAAACTGAAAACAGACATAAAATGCTGGAGTAACTACGCAGTACAGGCAACATCTCTGGAGAAAAGGAATGAGTGACGTTTCGAGTCGAGAAGAGTCTCCTTCTCTCTGGTAACGTTGTCTGCCATGCAGAGTTACTCTAGCATTTTGTGTCTATCAAAGGTGGATGGGCGATCAGGAGCATGCTCTAGCTGATGACAGGCCCATTAGGTTCTCTGATAACAACTGGGGGAAAAAAACGGGCTTTGAATCAGTGAAACAGAACATTATGCAAAAAGGTTGCGTTAAAAAATGTAATTTCTCCCATTGATATTAGGCAATGTTAGGAATTCATCAGCAGAATAATCAGATGCTCATCTGGAATATTTTAGGTTCCAGGTCATAATCTAGTGTTTCATTTTGGGAGGATTAAGAGATAATGCATCTCTTAATTAGAAGAGCATATTTCACAGAAACAATACGAGTGGATAATTTTTATGGGACATTAATGTCTGGAAACAATTAATATAAATTATATTTTATAGCCAAATTTGAAGGTTGTTTAAATGTGTTAAAGCCATGGAGGTCCAGATACAAAGATTATAGACTTTCTCCATCTTACATAGAAACATCTATATTACTAAAATTCTCTGTTTGTTTGTATGCATGTGTGTGCGTGAGATCCCAAAACCCCCTTAAAATGATACATGATAGCGCTACAATTTTTGGCACACCTCACTCATCATTGTCCTGTGATGTAAATGAAATAAGCTTTGTTCAGAATGATGGTATATTTTACAAGTTATTAACAGGTTAAACTTTACAAAAATCACTTTTCCACCCACTTTTCCACTTGCCCTGTCCGTCAGCCACGTTCGACGTCACAATTACGTGACAATGGAATCCTGAATCTCATTTACATTAAAAAATGGCGATTTTCGAAAAAGTAAATTTTTCCGTTTTCATAAACATTTTTTTTAGATAATTTAAAAAAAAACACAATTCTCATTGAAATTTCATTAAAAAAAAATTAAATCAGGGTCTTCATGGGGGGGAGGGGGGGTGTGGGGATAGGGGGAGATTTCTTTTTTAAAAATCGTGATTTTCGTGGATTTCAGGTGGGGAGTGGGGGAGTGGGGGAGTGGGGGAATGGGGGAGTGGGGGGGGGGAGTGGGGGAAATGGGGGAGTGAGGGAGCAGAGAGAGATAGAGAGAGAGGAGGGGAGAAGGAGGGGGAACTGGGGTAGGTAGAGGAGGGGAGATGGGGAGGAGTGGGATAGAGGCAGAGGAGGGGGGAGGGGGAGGGAGAGGGGGATAGAGGGAGAGGAGGGCAGTGGGGAGGTGAAGAGGGAGGAGAGCGGGGGAGTGGGATAGGGGGGAGGTGAGGAGGGAGACAGAGGGAGAGTAGCGGGGTAGGGAGGGGAGAGGGGTTATTGAGGGAGGGAGGGAGGGACGGAGGGAGGGGGAGGGAGGGAGGGAGGGAGGGAGGGAGGGAGGGAGGGAGGGAGGGAGGGAGGGAGTGACTGAGGTTAGGGAGGGAGGGAGTGACTGAGGGTAGGGGAAAGAGAGGGCGAGGTGAGGGAGGGGAGTGGGGAGGGGAGGAGGAGAGGGAAAAGAAGAGGGGAGGGTGAAGAGGAGGGGAGGGAGCGCTGGGGATAAGGGGGAATGGGGGAAGATAGGGGTAGGAAGAGGGATGGCAAGGCACAGTTGGGGGAGGGTTGTCATGATTCGCGGAATCTCTGGTGTTACGGGAATCTCTGTTGTTATAATGGGAACCCCTACACCACACCTGCGCAGTTGGGGCTATGGGTCAGTGGTGTCTGCGCCTTCCTCCCTCGGAACATGGGCCCATTGCAGTTCGCATATCGTCCGAACAGATCCACGGACGATGCGGTCTCCCAGGTCTTGCACACCGCTCTCTCCCATCTGGACAGCCAGAAGGGGGGGCTACGTGAGGATGCTGTTCATAGACTACAGTTCAGCCTTCAACACGATAGTCCCCACCAGACTGGCCGGGAAGCTAATGGAATTGGAGTTCAACACCTCCCTGTGTGCCTGGGTCCTGGACCTTCTCACCGCCAGGCCCCAGGTAGTCAAGATGGGAGGGAATACATCGGCAGCACAGGATCGACCCAGGGTTGCGTCCTCAGCCCCCTATTGTACTCCCTGTACACACATGACTGTGTGGCTAGGTTCAGCTCCAATTCAATAATTAAGTTTGCTGATGACACTGTGGTGGTGGGCCTGATCTCAGACAACGATGAGAAGGCCTACCGGGAGGAGGTGGCTGATCTAGCACTCTGGTGCCAGGATAACAGCCTCCTCTTGAACATCAAAAAAATGAAGGAGCTGATCATAGACTTTAGGAGGGCACATCATCCGAGGACGTACACTCCATTGAGGATAAATGGGGATCCTGTGGATAGGGTGAACTGTTTTAAATATCTGGGAGTCCACATCTCCGAGGATATGACATGGGCATCACACGCCTCAGCACTCGTGAGTAAGGCAAGGCAGCGCCTTTACAACCTCAGGCAATTGAGGAAATTCAGAGTGTCTCCGAGGATCCTCCAGTGCTTCTACGCAGCGGCGGTGGAAAGCATCTTGTCCGGGAACATTACCATCTGGTTTGGGAATTGCTCTGCCAAGGACAAAAAGGCTCTGCAGAGAGTAGTGCGTTCGGCTGAACGTACTATGGGAACTTCACTCACTCCCCTGCAGGAACTATACAACAGGAGGTGCCACTCCAGAGCAAATAAAATCATGAGAGACCCCTTCCACCCCTGCAACAGACTGTTCCAGCTGCTACTGTGAGGCAAACGCCTCCGTTGCCATGCAGTGAGAACGGAGAGGTTGAGAAGGAGTTTCTTCCCAGAGGCAATTCGGACTGTAAACGCCTTTCTCACCAGGGACTAACTCTACAGAACGTGTTTCCTTCCATTATTTATTATGTAAAAGAATATGTGTGTTATGATTGTGTTTATAATTTGTTTGGTTGTTTTGTTGATTGTCTTTTGCACAAAAGTCCGCGAGCATTGCCACTTTCATTTCACTGCACATCTTGTATGTGTATGTGACAAATAAACTTGACTTGACTTGAATATTGCCTTGGGGAACAGGCCCAATGGGTCCGCACCTGGTCGACTAGAAACATAGACACATAGAAAATATGTGCAGGAGTCGGCCATTCGGCCCTCCATGCAAACACCACCATTCAATATGATCATGGCTGATCATCCAGAATCAGTGCCCCGTTCCTGCTTTCTCCCCATATCCCTTGATTCGGTTAGCCCAAAAGAGTAATAGTACATCCAACTCTCTCTTGAAAACATCCAGCGAATTAAAATGTCTGTCACCTAATTTTGTAACTTTGTCCCTTTGTTCAGTATTCTCTTGTTTCTTTTTCAACATCCTCAGCATCTAACCTGTCATGCTCCTCTTACATGTTTCAATAAAATCACTCCTCATTCTTCTAAAACAATATTGGAGAATTTCTTTGCTCTTTTGTAATTAGAATTAGTCGAGTGAAATTATTTTGGACTGTATATCATTTCTTAAGTAATGAGTCCAAGATGGTGTACAGTGCTTAGGGTGTGGCCTCACCAGAACCCTATATGAATGTAACAACATTTTTTACAATATATTATATTTAGAAGAAGATCATAGAACAGTACACCTCCGGAATGGGTCATTTGGCCCAGCATGTTTGCAGCGAACATGATGCCTAGCTCAACTGATCTCGTCTACCTGCACGTGATCCATATAACCCTCCATTCCCTGCAAATTCATGTGGCTATCTAAAAACATCTTAAATACCACTGTCGTATCTGCCTCCACCACCACCACCACTCCTGGCAATGCATTCCAGTCCCCCACCACCCTCTGAGTACTTGCCCCACACATCTCCATAATATTTTCCCCCTTTCACCCCATGCTGTGTCCTCTAGTGTAGGACATTTGGCCCAGAGTCATCAACACTCCTCATATGCACCTCTGATTTCTATATTCTCTCCCCATTTAGAAAATAACCTCTGTCTTTATTCCTTTATTGCTTCCACCTAAGTGCATGACCATGTACATTGCCTTGCTATAGTCCAACTGCCACCCTTTGCCCACTCTCCCAACCTGTCCAATTCCTTCTGCAGACTCCTTATTACCTCTGCACTACCTGCCCCTCCACTTGTCTTGGTATCATCCAAAATCCTAGCCACAAAGTTATCAATTCCATCATCCAGATCATTAACATATAACGTGAAAGGTAGCGGACATAACACCGACCCAGCTGTGGAATACCACCAGTCATCGATGGGCAGCCAACCTTAAAAGGCCCCATTTATTCCCGCTCATTGCCTTCTGCCAAACAGCCAATGTTTTAGATATGCTAGTACCTTGCTTCTAATACCAAGGGCTCTTATCATGTTTAGCACCTTATCAAAGATCTCCTGAAAATCAAAATAAACAATATCCACTAACAGTCCTTCGTCTATCCTGCTTGTTACTTCCTCACCGAATTCCAACACATTTGTCAGGCAGGTTCTCCGCTAGTGTTCAATAGTAGTAACTTCAATAATATCTGATGACCTCTAAAATCTTACGAACCTCTGAAGTCAGGCTAACCGCCCTATAGTTTTCAGATTCAGATTCAATTTAATTGTCATTGTCAGTGTACAGTACAGAGACAACGAAATGCAACGAAGTGCCGGACCAATTTACCCTTTCAAAAAATCAATAAATGGAGACCATATTCTAGCAAATATTTCTTGTTTGTCAATTAAGACTAGTCTAGTTCCTTCCAAATGTAAGGTCTCCGACATTGCCATAGCCTTGCTCCCTTCTTAAACAGTGGAGTTGCATTTGCTATTTTCCAGTACTATGGAACCCTTCGTGACTATCATCATTCTTGGAAGATTATTATTAATACCTCCACACTCCACCGTTACCTCTTTCAAAACCCTGGGGTGCAGTCTATCTGGTCCACCTTCAGATCCACTGCACTCATTTCTGCCCCCTGAATTTTGGATTTCTGGCATCTTGCTGGTGCCTACAGTGCATTGGTGAGACCAATTCTGGAGTATGGTATACAATTTTGGTCGCCAAATTATAGGAAGGATGTCAACAAAATAGAGAGAGTACAGAGGAGATTTACTAGAATGTTGCCTGGGTTTCAACAACTAAGTTACAGAGAAAGGTTGAACAAGTTAGGTCTTTATTCTCTGGAGCGCAGAAGGTTAAGGGGGGACTTGATAGAGGTCTTTAAAATGATGAGAGGGATAGACAGAGTTTATGTGGATCAGCTTTTCCCATTGAGAGTAGGGAAGATTCAAACAAGAGGACATGACTTCAGAATTAAGGGACAGAAGTTTAGGGGTAATATGAGGGGGGACTTCTTTACTCAGAGTGGTAGCTGTGTGGAATGAGCTTCCAGTGGAAGTGGTGGAGGTAGGTTCGATTTCATCATTTAAAAATAAATTGGATAGGTATATGGATGGGAAAGGAATGGAGGGTTATGGTCTGAGTGCAAGTAGATGGGGCTAGGGGAAAATAATTGTTTGGCACGCACTTGTAGGGCCGAGATGGCCTGTTTCCGTGCTGTAATTGTTATATGGTTATACAGTGAAGACTGATTCAAACATTTTATTTACTGTAGTTCACCCAACATTTCTTTGTTCTCCTCTACTACTTCTCCAGCATCATTTTCCAGCTGTCTAATGCCCACGTTTTCCCTCTTTCTTTCTTTATATATCTGAAAAACACTTTTGATATCCTCTTTTATATTATTTGCTTACTTAAGCTAAATGTAACATTTTCTCCCCTTATTGCTTTTTTAATTGCCTACTTTTGGGTTTTAAAAACTTCCCAATCCTCGAGCTTTCTTCTAATCTTTTGCAACATTCTCATTTATTTTTATGCTGTCCTTGACTTCCTTTGTCAGCCACTGTTGCCTCATTCACCCCTTGTTATTCTTATTCTTTGGGATGTAAATATCTTGCATGAGGTTCATAAAGTTAATTCCCGGGATGGCGGGACTGTCAAATGTTGAAAGAATGGAGCGACTGGATTTGTATACACTGGAATTTAGAAGGATGAGAGTGGATCTTATTGAAACGTATAAGATTATTATGGGATTTGTCACGCTAGAGGCAAGAAACATGTTCCCGATGTTGGAGGAGTCCAGAACCAGGGGCCACAGTTTAAGAATAAGGGGTAGCTTATATTCACATTATAAGGGCTAAATATTCACATTTAGAACGGAGATGAGGAAAAACTTTTTCACACAGAGAATTGTGAATCTGTGGAATTCTCTGCCTCAGAAGGCAGTGGAGGCTAATTATCTGGATGCTTTCAAGAGAGAGTTAGATAGAGCTCGTAAAGTAGTAGAGTCTAGGGGTATGGGGAGAAAGCAGGAACGGGGTAATGATTGTGGATATTCAGCCATGATCACAGTGAATGGTGGTGCTGGTTCGAAGGGCTGAATGGCCTACTGCACCTATTATCTATTGTTATCTTCCAAAATTTCCCAGAAACTCCTGCCACTGCTGCTCCACCCACTTCCAATTATTTAGCCAGCTCCTCCCTCCTCCCTCATGCCTCTGCAGTTACCTGTTCTTGCTCACGGTGGCACAGCAGTTGCTGCCTTACAGTGAATGCAGCACCGGAGACCCAGGTTTGATCCCGACTACGGGTGCTATCTGTATGGAGTTTGCACGTTCTCCCTGTGACCTCCATGGGTTTTCTCCAAGATCTTCGGTTTCCTCCCTCACTCCAAAGACTTACAGGTTTGTAGGATAATTGGCATGGTAAATGTAAAAATTGTCCCTAGTGGGTGTAGGATAGTGTTAATGTGTGGGGATTGCTGGCCAGCATGGACCTGGTGGGCCGAAGGGTCTGTTTCCGCGCTGTATCTCTAAACTAAAACTAAACCACTCAATACCGATACATCCAATTTCTGCTTTTCCATCTCAAAGTGCAACTTACATTCTATTATATTTTCATCTCTGTCTCTTAGGGGTTCCTTCACTTGAAGCTTCCAAATAAAATCTAGTTCATTGCACAACACCAAATACAGAATTGCCTTTTCCCTAGTGGGTTTCATAAGGTCATAAGAGATAGGAGCAGAATTTGGCCATTCAAGTCTACGCCATTCAATCATGGCTGATCTATCCCACCCTCTTAACCCCATTCTCCTGCCTTCTTCACCTGATACCCACACTAATCAAAGATCTATCTATCTCTGCTTTAAAAATATTCACTGACGGCCTCCACAGCCTTCAGTGGCATAGAATTCCACAGATTCACCACCCTCTGACAAAATAAATTCCTCCTCATCTCCTTCTTAAAGGAACATCCTTAAATTCTATGACCTCTAGTCCTAGACTCTCCCACTAGTTGAAACATCTACTTCACATCCACTCTATCCAAGCCAAGGGTTTGACCATCAGCTGTTCTAAAAAGCCATCTTGGAGGCATTCTACAAATTCCTTTCCTTGGGATCCAGCACCAACCTAATTTTTCCAGTCTACCATATTGAAACCCCACATGACCACTGTAACATTGCCTTTCTTAGATGCTTTTCCTATCTCCTAATGAGTCATCTGTATCCAACATCTTGGCTACTATTTGGAGGTCTGTGTTTAACTCCCATCAGGGTTTTTTAAGCCTTGCAGTTTCTTAACACTATCCACAATGAATCTACATTTCTGATCCTATGTTGTGTCTTCTAAGGAATGAATGTCATTCCTTACCAATGGAGCCACCCACTCGTCTACCTGTCTTTTCGATAGTATGTGTATCCTTGGGTTTTCGACTCCCAACTTTGATCCTCTTTCAGCCACGATCATGTGATGCCCTCTCAGTGCTGGGCTCATCTCCATTATTTTTCCATTTTGATCATAATCTGTAGTTAAATCCCACTTATCGAAGATACTGGAACATAATTGTGTGATTCAGGGGATTTGTCTTCCATCATTGATGAAGTACTGCCCTTGCCAGAATTCTAAGTGGACAGTTCTGCCCAGTGAAATTTTATCATGTGAATATTACCCTGTGAATCCACAAAATCTATTGTATCTCAATGTATATCAATAAAAAGAGGAAAGCTGCCATTTATCAAGTTAAATGGAGAAAACAGATGATATTTAATGGGAGAAAACATGAACGATGTAGTATCAAGATGGGAATTACAGGAGATTAAGTTATACAAAGAAAGGAATGTACAAAGTCCAAACAGACACCACCCGTAGTCAGGTTCGAACCCCGGTCCCTGGCGCTGTAAGGCAGCAAGTCTACCGCTGCGCTATTGTGCCGTCCGAGCTACTTGTGGTATTTACAGTAGAAAATTGAAGAGAGGTTGTAGAAAAATGAGGCCAGTTCGGATAAATTTATGGAGCTGTCAGGCCTTACCTAGTGCAAAACAAAGCTCACTAAAGACAACTATCAAAACATTTCCAATTATTCACAACTGCATACTATTAGAAATTTAAGTAAAGTAAAATTAAGTAATCTGAAAGTAAACCTGCAGGTACAGCAGGCAGTGAAGAAAGCAAATGGCATGTTGACCTTCATAATTTGAGTATAGGAGCAAGGAGGTCCTACTGCAGTTATACAGGGCCTTGGTAAGACCACATCTGAAGTATTGTGTGCAGATTTTATCTCCTAATTTGCTGAATGGCATTCTTGCTATTGAGGGAGTGCAGCGTCGGTTCACCAGGTTAATTCCCGGGATGGTGTGACTGACATATGATGAAAGAATGGGTCGACTGGGCTTATATTCACTGGAATTTAGAAGGATGAGAGGGCATCTTATAGAGATATGTACAATTCTTAAGTGATTGGACAGACTAGATGCAGTAAAAATGTTCCCCATGTTGGGGGAGTCCAGAACCAGGGGTCACAGTTTAAGAATAAGGGGTAGGCCATTTAGGACTGAAATGAGGAAAAGGTTTTTTAACCAGACAGTGGTAAATCTGTGGAATTCTCTGCCACAGAAGGCAGTGGAGGCCAATTCACTGGATGTTTTCAAGAGAGAGTTATATAGCTCTTAGGGCTAATTGAATCAAGGGATATGGGGAGAAAGCAGGAACGGGGTATAGATTTAGGATGATCAGCCATGCTCATATTGCTGGTTCGAAGGTCTGAATGGCCTACTCCTGAACCCATTTTCTATTTATCTCTGTCAATTCCTAGCTGTTCGAGTAGCTGCTGCTCAAATCAATCATTAGCATTGCAAAATTGTCTTTTCAGAATAAGCGAGCTCTTTTACCAAGAAGTTGATTGACGAGCTGGTGACATTAACCCTTTCTCCTCTCAATGGTCAATGTTGCTTTATCTTTTCTCATATGTAATTGTTCATTACATTTTTTTCTGTCCTGGGCTTCCTCCATTGCCAGAGTAGGGCCACATGCAAACTGAGAAACAACATCTCATATACTGCTTCGGTAGCTTACAACACAACAGTATGAATATTGAATTTTCCAATTTTTGGTAACATCCCCACCTCCCCCTCTCCTTCCTCTTTCATCAGCCACCCTCCCCCCTTCCCCCCTCCTCCATCAAGTGTGCATTCATTTTACCCATTATCCCACACTCCCCTTTCTCCCCCTCCCATTTCTCCCCCTCCCCCACATTCCCATCCACTTCCATCTATTTCTGTCCCTCTGGCTTTACATTCTACTTCCTCTTCTGTCCTTATCTTGCAACTTTTTGTCTCCTCTTTACCTCTAGCCTTTGTCCACTCATCTGCATATCAACCTCTTCTGCCCCTCCCCCCACAACCTAGCTCCACCTATCATTTGCCAGACTTTATCCCACCCCCACCTGTGTTACAGCTTTCTTCTCCCCAATGCTAAAATCAGTCCCAACAAAATGTCACAACCCTTCCCAAACATTGCCTGTCTATTCCCTCCAGAGATGCTACATAACCTTTTGAGTTACTCCAGCTCTCTGTTTTTCTCAAGATTCCAGCATCTGTGATGAAGCCGAATTTTAGTTAAAAATATAAGAAGATATTAAATTGGCTTCTGGGCTAGCTTACAGCTTGTATTTAGTGTCAAATTAGGCTTGCCATAGGTTGCGGTGTGTGTGAGATAATAAATCCTATAACATTGTCTCCCAAGTGAGGAAGTGACAGAGAGGAAGAGAGACATAGCTAGTCACATCTTTGTAAACAAATGGTCTATGTTTATGAGGGACCAAGTGACAGAGAGGAAGCAGCGAAAAGAGCTAGGGTGATCTCTTTGGAGATAAAATAACCTAAAGCAAATGGCCAATGTTTTTAGTATATCTTGTACCATGTAAACAAAAGGCCTTTGATGTGATGCATTCTGTGGAAACCTTTTCCTGTACCTCTGACCATGACTAATGTCTGTGGAATGTGCTAAGGGGACAAAAAAACCTTATTTAAGGCAATGTAATTCTGTTGTTAAGAGAAGGTGGACGGAGGACGGTCAAGTGTCTGCATTGGTCACTTGACTGGAATTCTCCCTCCCTTCCATCGGCCGATGTTAAGTAAAGTTTTGAACTGGTCTACCAAACACTTTGTGTGGTGTCTGTTTATTAAGAAGCGAACCTAGTTTAGTAGTTAAGAAAAGTAGCTTTTTCATCTGCAGTTCCTTGTGTCGTATTTTCTCCTGGTTGACTATTATCAAAGTGTCCCCAGATACGTTTTTCTTTTATATCTTTGATGGAGGTGATGAGGTGATTGGGCTTTGGTCCTTACAATATAAAATCACAAGAGACCCCAGTTCAATCCTGACAATGGGTGCTGTTGGTATGGAATTTGAACGTTCTCCCTGGACCACGTGTGTTTTCTCCAGGTGCTCCAGTTTCCTTCCATGCTCCAAAGACGTGCAGGTTTGCAGGCTGATTTGCTTTGGTAAAATCCTAAAATAACAGACAAAGAGGTGAGTGCAAACAGGTTAACATCATTCGTAGTCTATGTATGTTCAGACAGACTTTAGCCTTGGCATTTTATTAATTTACTTCGAAGACAGGGCCACAGATTCTTATTCCACAAAGTCGACTGCACTGAGATTAATGTCTATGAGCACTTAAAAACAGAAACATCAATAATTGAAACTCAAGTTGCCATTTCTGCAGTAAAATGGTCATAAATAAGTCCATTCAAGTTGTTGTTATTGGTTAAAAGATATCCAGACAATCTGCACTTGAAAATGAGGAACCCGTATCAAGAGGGATTATATTATTGCAAAGCACTCATTCTAAATCACTTTGAATTATAAAATCATACAACACAAAATTGTGCTCTTCCAGTCCATGTTCTCATTGTCGACCATTCAATTCAATTCAATTCAACTTTAATGTCATCGCACAAATACAAGTATCAGTACAACGAAATGCAGTTTTGCGTCAGTCTGTAGTAGTTGTACATAAAGAAAAACCAAAAAAAAAAAAATAGAAAGAGGGAAGATACAGAATAATCAGGAAATACAGAATAATTAAACAAAGGGGACGGAGGGACCAGAGAAATCTATCGTCGGGACTCCGAGTTCAGCAGTGTGATTGTGTTGTTGTAGAAGCTTTTCCTCATCCTACTAGTACGTGACCTGAGGCTCCTGTACCGCCTCCCTGATGGGAGGAGGGCAAACAGTCCATGGTTGGGGTGTGTGGGGTCTTTGATGATCTTCCCAGCCCGTCTCAGACACCATTTTCGGTGGAGGGCATCCATGGCAGGGAGCGGGGCACCGATGATGTGCTGCGCGGTTTTCACCACCCGTTGTAGTGCCTTCCTGTCCGCAGCAGTGCAGCTGCTGTACCATACCGTGAAGCAGGTGGTCAGGATACTCTCTATGGTACGATACCATGATGACACGATACTAATCACATTTGCCTGCATTTGGCCCAAACACCTTTATCTTTCCTATCTAAATGCCTGTCCGAAACCCTTTGTGATTGAGTTATGAGTTTAGTTTATTGTCATGTGTACTGAGGTATAGTGAAAAGCTTTTGTTGCGTGCCCACCCATCTTCCTTGTGTCTTCCTTCACCACCTCCTCCATCAGCTCATTTCAGATAACAAACAGCCTCTTTGTTCAAATCTTATTTCTCCAACCTCCTTTAAATTTCTCCTTAGTTACCTTAAACTTGAGCTCTCTGGTTCTAGCTCCCTGCCCTAAGATAATGATTTGGATGTAGCTATGCTCCTCATTATTTTATAAACCTCAAAGGTCAGATATTCCGGAAGTGGCGGCGCTGTGAAACAGCTGCGGCTCGCCTGCAGTCTGTCTGTTTTTACTTTTTTTGTGTTGTTTTTTTTTGTCTAGTTCAGTTAAACTTTTGTTTATTAGGTTGTGTTATGTGTGTGGGGGGGGGCTGAAACAGGGCTTTCTGTCTCTCCCTTCGGGGGAATGCAACTTTTTTGTCGTATCCCCCTTCTCTTCCCCCGCTTGAGCTGAGGCCTAATGGCGGAGCTGGCGGCCTCCAACCTGCGACTGACCTCGAGGCTCCGGAGGTAGAGCCAGCCAGGACTTACCAACGCGAGGCTGACCGTCTTCGAGCTGCGGCGGCGTTCCGGCAGCGGCATGACTCGGCGCTCCGGTGAGGGCGGATGGCGCTGGGCTGAGACACTCCTGTGTGGGCGGCCCGGCTACCGGCTGGAAGGCGCTCCCGTGTGGGCGACCTGGGTCCCGGCTGGAATGCGCTCCCGTGTGGGCAGTGCGGTGCGGGGCTGAGACGCTCTCGTGTGGGCGGCCTGGTGCGGGGCGGAGACGGTGCTCTGGTGGCTGAGGCAGCATTATGGCAGCGGCGACCTGAATCCGGGGTTCGGCCGTGGGCCAGTGGACGACATCGTCGGGAGCTCGCAGGTCACAGGCTGGTGCCTGTTTTCCGGAGCGCCTGTGGCAACAGCTGCGTCCGCTGGACTGGAGGGCGGCATCTTCGACCACCCCCGGGCCACGGAGCTTGAACCGCGGGATTGACTTACCATCGCCCGGTGGGGTATCGCCACAGCACAGAGGGAGAAGAGGAGGGAAGAGACAGTAACTCTAAGACTTTTGCCTCCATCACAGTGAGGAGGTGCTTGGTGAACTCACTGTGGTGGATGTTAATTTGTGTTTATTGTGTGTTGTTATTATTACATGTATGGCTGCAGGCAACAACATTTCGTTCAGACCGAAAGGTCTGAATGGCAAATAAAGGATTCAATTCAATTCAATTCAATTCAATCCTCAGCCTCCGACATTGCGATGAGAATAAACCCAGCTTATTAAATCTGTCATCATGACTAACCCCTCAGTACCAGGGAACATTATTTTAATGTCATTTAATTTAGCGATGCAGTGTGCAAACAGGACCTTCGGCCCACTGAGTCCACACTGACCAATGATCCCTGCACACTAACGCTTCCCTACACGCAGTAAAGCCAAGTTACAATTATACCTAGCCAATTAGCCTACAAATCTGTCCAACTTTGGAGTGTGTAATGAAACCGGAGCACCTGGAGAAAACCCACACAGTCTCAGTCTTCCCCATGGCAGAAGGGGGAGGAGTTGTATAGTTTGATATCCACAGGGAAGAAGGATCTCCTGTGGCGTTCTGTACTGCATCTTCGTGGAACCAGTCTGTTGCTGAAGATGCTCCTCAGGTTGACCAGTGTGTCATGGAGGGCGTGAGCCATATTGTCCAAGATGCTCCCCAGTTTGAGGATCATCCGCTCCTCCAAGACCACCTCTCATGAATCCAACTGATGGCGTGATGGCGTATGCAGTGACGCGCATAACATGCGGCGCCCCAGGATTTTGGAATGCTCCAATTCCTTGCCCGCCACCAGTGTGATGGATCCGTTGCACACGCTGATGTACTGATGGCGTACACTGATGTACTGACGCCATATGGTGTTGCATGGTTGACGCATACTGTAGTGCATGGTGACGCATGGTTACGCACTAACATTGCCTCTGCTAATTTATTATGCATCACCTTGCATCAACGACAGTACAATGCGCTGCCCGTACGCCATCGGGGCGCCGTTTTTGCGTCATTTGAGCACCGCACCACGTGACCACCCGGGTATAAAGCGCGCATAGTTTTGATAATCTTTCATTAGGATAATCCTTGCCACGGAGATCGGACTAAGTACGAATGACATCGCAAATGGCTCCCAAAAGAAGCAGCACCCTCAAAAGCACTTGGCGTGCGACTGTCGTATTGCTAGATGATTTTCACGTGACTGTCGCGCATCAGTCACTACCGGCCTGTCGCCTAAATGACGCGCAAATGATGACCAAGTGAGACAGGCCCTTAACTCTGTGCCCCGTGGGTCCTTTATGATGCAAATTTTAAACTGATTAGCTTTGCAGATAATAAGCTTTGCACATAATTATTAGGTTTCATGTTGACCTCATGTTTACTTGTATAACTCACGTCAGTGCGACATGGGAGGCTTATATTTACAAAGGGGATCCACCACAAAACTATGCATTTGTCAATAATCTGAATAAAATCCATTGACCGCTCAAAAGAACAATGCAAAGTCATTGGTTTTGGCCATTTGTCAAGAAATAGAATGCTCAAAGTATGTTATTATGGTTGCTTTTGTCTCACTCTTTAACAAGAACACAGGTCTTAGAAACACATCACAAGATGACGCAAATAAATGTGTCGGAAGGAACTGCAGATGTTGGTTTACACCAAAGATAGGTACAAAATTCTGGAGTCACTCAGTGGGGCAGGCAGCATCTCTGGAGAGAAGGAATGAGTGACGTTTTTGGTCGAGATCCTTCTTCGGGTTTGAAGAAGGGTCTGGACCCAAAATGTCACCCATTCCTTCTCTCCAGAGATACTGCCTGCCCCGCTGAGTTACTCCAACATTTTGTATCTGTGACTGGAATAAAAACAGATCAACAATATTGCCAATAGTCAGCAGATTGGGGAGTATTGGTGGAGAGAGAAAGAAACAGGATTAATGTTTTAAATCAATAACTTTTCATTAGCTGTCCTGCCCATGTTTCTTTCCTGATCAGCCGTTTGGAGCCCACTCCTGCCACCTCACAATTGATGTAGTGTAAGGCAGATCATAAATGTTAATCCTATTTCCCTCTCCAAAGAAGTCCCTGACTTGTTGAATATTCCAGAACTTTCTGTGTTTCCTTCGGATTTCCAACACATAGTTTTGTTTTCCCTTTCATTTAAACAAGATTAGTGGCGTGAGCTCAATGGGGTTATCAGGAAATGGGCAAATAAGAGGAGTGGCACAATGGCGCAGCAGTAGAGTTGCTGCCATACAGCGCTAGAGACCCGGGTTCGATCTTGACTGTGGGCGCTGTCTGTACGGAGTTTGTATGTTCTCCTGTGTTCTCCGCATGCCCACTTTCCAAGGATGTGCAGGTTTGTAGGTTAATTGGCTTCTGTAAATATTTCCTAGTGTGTAGGATAGAACTAGTGTACTGGTTGGCACGGGTTCGATGGGCCAAAGGGCCTGTTTTCATGCTGTATCTATAAACTAAACTAAGACAAAAATATGGGCAAGAGTTGACTATTTGGCCCTTTAAACCTGCTCTGTCATATACCAAAATCATGACTGATTTATACCTCAGTACATTTCTGATACTATCCATTTAATATCTGGAAATTTATTGAACTGGGCTCTGAATGATCTCATTGAGTGGGTAAGGCTCAGTAGCCGCCTATGATGTTGAATTCCAAACAATTATTGCTCCCTTTAATTACATGATTCACCTATTAATTTACCTAAGCGGAGATTCAATAATTTGTGTTCTGTTTCAAAGGGGAACATTGATTCCTTTAGCCTGGTGCAAACTTGCGGCAAAGGGTTAAATTGTAGTTCTTCCTAATTTTCCCACCTGCATAAACTTCATGTTCATGAATTCATAAGTGATAGGTGCAGAATTAGGCCATTCGGCACGTCAAGTCTACTCAGCCATTCAATCACAGCTGATATATCTTTCCCTCTTAATCCCATTCTCCTGCCATCTCCCCATAACCCCTGACACCCGTACTAATCACGAATCTATCAATCTCTGCCTTAAAAATGTCCATTGACTTGGCCTCCACAGCCTTCTGTGGCAATGAATTCCACAGATTCACCACCTCCATAAAGGAATGATTTCACGGTAAACTTACACGTATATACCAATTCCTTGTCCTATCCTATCCAGGAGGAGTTATCGGAGTTAAAAATCGAGCGCGGAGCTTGCTTTCACAGAGGCCCGGGGAGCCGTTGGTGAGAGGAGGAGTTACCTGGGCGGTGAGTTAAAAATCCAGCGTGGGGCTTGCTTTCACAGAGGCCCGGGGAGCCATTGGTGAGAGGAGGAGTTACCTGAAGCTGTGAGTATACCCAAATCTGCAGCTTTCCATCTCACTTCCAGAGAAGGGGTCTGATGGAAGCCTCTGATTGGTGGAAGAGGACCAGAGGAAGCAGCTGATTGGGTGCAACCCCAGGTTTACATTTCTGCTGTCAGGTTAAGGGTTCTGTGAGTTGAGGGTTCTGTGGGTTGAGGGTTCAGTGAGTTGAGGGTTCTGTGAGTTGAGGGTTCTGTGAGTTGAGGGTTCTGTGAGTTGATGGTTCTGTGAGTTGAGGGTTCTGTGAGTTGAGGGTTCTGTGAGTTGAGGGTTCTGTGAGTTAAGGGTACAGTATTTATTAGTAAAGGTGCAGTTTAAAGGATAAAGATTTTTATAGTGTGAGGGAGTTGAGTTAATTTGGGAGTAAGCTATGTCAGTGGAGATTGCCCCCGTGGTTTGCTCAGCCTGCAACATGTGGGAGATCAGGGATATGGTCGGTGTCCCTGGTGACTACGTTTGCAGGAAGTGTGTCCAGCTGCAGCCTCTGGCAGACCGCATTGAACGATTGGAGCTGTGGTTGGATCCATGCTGGAGCATACACGATGTTTAGAAAGTCGTGAATAGTACGTACAGTGAGTTTGTCACACCGCAGGTAAAAGGTAAGAGGACAGAAAGGGAACGGGTGGCCAATAGCCAGCAAAGCAGTAGGCAGGTAGTGCAGGAGTCCCCTGCGGTCATCTCCCTCCTAAACAGGTATACCATTTTGGATACTGTTGAGGGAGATGGCTCATCAGGGGAATGCAGCAGCAGCCAAGTTCATGGCACCATGGGTGGCTCTGCGGCACATGAGGGGGGTGAAAAGAGTGGAAGGGCAATAGTAATAGGGGATTCAATTGTCAGGGGAATAGATAGGCGTTCCTGCGGCCGCAAACAAGACTCCAGGATGGTATGTTGCCCCCTTGGTGCAAGGGTCAGGGATGTCACTGAATGGCTGCAGAACATTCTGGAGGGGGAGGGTGAACAGCCAGTTGTCGTGGTGCATATTGGCACCAATGATATAGGTGAAAAAAGGGATGAGGTCCTACAAGGTGAATTTTGGGAACTATGAGATAAACTTAAAAGTAGGACCTCAAAGGTAATAATCTCTGGATTACTACCAGTGCCATGGACCAGTCAGAGTAGAAATAGGAGGATATTGCAGATGAATACGTGGCTTGAAAAATGGTGCAAGGGGGAGGGATTCATATTTCTAGGGCATTGGAACCAGTTCTGGGGGAGGTGGGACCAGTACAAATAGGACAGTCTGCACCTGGGCTGGAATGGAACCAATGTCCTTGGGGGAGTGTTTGCTAGTGCTGTCGGGGAGGATTTAAACTAATGTGGCAGGGGAATGGGTGCAAGAGCAGAGAGACAAAGGGGTGTAAGATGGGGGTGGAAGCAATAGGTAGCAAGGTGAAAAGTAAAAGTGGCAGGCAGACAAAACCAGGGCAAAAATCAAAAAGGGCCATTTTTCAACATAATTGTATAAGGGGTAAGAGTGTTGAAAAACAAGCCTGAAGGCGTTGTATCTTAATGCAAGGAGCATTCGTAATAAGATGGATGAGTTGAATGTGCAGATAGTTATTAATGAATATGATATAGTTGGGATCACGGAGACCTGGCTCCAGGGCGACCAAGGCTGGGAGCTGAACATCCAGGGATATTCAATATTCAGGAGGGATAGACAGAAAGAAAAAGGAGGTGGGGTAGCGTTGCTGGTTGGAGAGGAGATTAACGCAATAGAAAGGAAGGACGTTAGCTTGGAGGATGTGGAATCGATATGGGTAGAGCTGCGAAACTGGCATCAAACAGGAAATTAGAAATGCATGCAACAAAGGTAAAATAATTATAATGGGCGACTCCAATCAACATATAGATTGGGTGAATCAAATTGGCAAGGGTGCTGAGGAAGAGGATTTCTTGGAATGTATGCGTGATAGTTTTCTAAACCAACATGTAGAGGAGCCAATGAGAGAGCAGGCTATTCTAGACTGGGTATTGAGTAATGAGGAAGGGTTAGTTAGCAGTCTTGTTGTGCGTGGCCCCTTGGGCAAGAGTGACCATAATATGGTTGAATTCTTCCTTCGGATGGAGAGTGACATTGTTAATTCAGAAACAAGTGTCCTGAACTTAAAGAAAGGTAACTTTGAGGGTATGTGACGTGAATTGGCCAAGATAGACTGGCAATTGATTCTTAAAGGGTTGACGGTGGATATGCAATGGAAGACATTTAAAAACTGCATCAATGAACCTCAACAATTGTTCATCCCAGTTTGGCAAAAGAATAAATCATGGAAGGTAGTGCATCCGTGGATAACAAGGGAAATCAGGGCTAGCATCAAAACAAAAGATGAAGCGTACAAATTAGCCAGAAAAAGCAGCCTACCAGAGGACTGGGTGGAATTCAGAGTCTAGCAGAGGAGGACAAAAGGCTTAATTAGGAAAGGGAAAATATATTATGAAAGGAAACTGGCAGGGAACATAAAAACTGACTGCAAAAGTTTTTATAGATATGTGAAGAGGAAAAGATTAGTTAAAACAAATGTAGGTCCTTAGAAGTCAGAAACGGGCGAATTGATCATGGAAAACAAGGACATGGCAGACCAATTGAATAACTACTTTGGTTCTGTCTTCACTAAGGAAGACATAAATAATCTGCCGGAAATAGCAAGGGACCAGGGGTTAAATGAGATGGAGGAACTGAGTAAAATCCAGGTTAGCCGGGAAGTGGAGTTAGGTACATTGAATGGATTAAAGGCCGATAAATCCCCAGGGCCAGATAGGTTGCATCCCAGAGTACTTAAGGAAGTAGCCGCTGAAATAGTGGATGCATTAGTGATAATTTTTCAAAACTCTTTAGATTCTGGAGTAGTTCCAGAGGACTGGAGGGTGGCTAATGTAACCCCACTTTTTAAAAAGGGAGGGAGAGAGAAAACGGGGAATTACAGACCAGTTAGTCTAACATCGGTGGTGGGGAGAATTCTGGAGTCAGTTATTAAAGATGGGACAGCAGCACATTTGGAAAGTGTTGAATTAATTGGACAAAGTCAGCATGGATTTATGAAAGGTAAAGATGTAACTTGTAGAGTGAATAAGGGAGAACCAATAGATGTGTTACATCTGGACTTTCAGAAGGCTTTCATCAAGGCACCACATTAGAGATTAATATACAAACTTAAAGCACACGGTATTGGGGGTTCAGTATTGATGTGGATAGAGAACTGGCTGGCAGACAGGAAGCAAAGAGTAGGAGTAAACGGCTCCTTTTCAGAATGGCAGGCAGTGACTAGTGGTGTACCGCAAGGCTCAGTGCTGGGACCCCAGCTATTTACAATATATATTAATGAATGAGGGAATTGAATGCAACATCTCTAAATTTGCGGATGACACAAAGCTGGGGGGCAGTGTTAGCTGTGAGGAGGATGCTAGGAGGTTGCAAGGTGACTTGGATAGGTTGGGTGAGTGGGCAAATGCATGGCAGATGCAGTATAATGTGGATAAATGTGAGGTTATCCACTTTGGTGGTAAAAACAGGAAAGTAGACTATTATTGAATGGTGGCTGATTAGGAAAAGGGAAGATGCAACGAGACCTGGGTGTCATGGTACACCAGTCATTGAAAGTGGGAATGCAGGTGCTGCAGGCAGTGAAGAAAGCAAATGGCATGTTAGCATTCATAGCAAAAGGATTTGAGTATAAGAGCAGGGACGTTCTACTGCAGTTGTACATGGTCTTGGTGAGACAACACAATGGAGTATTGCATGCAGTTTTGGTATCCTTATCTGAGGAAAGACATTCTTGCCATAGAGGGAGTACAGAGAAGGTTCACCAGACTGATTCTTGGGATGGCAGGACTTTCATATGAAGAAAGACTGGATGGACTCGGCTTGTACACGCTAGAATTTAGAAGATTGAGGGGGGATCTTATAGAAACTTACAAAATTCTTAAGGGGTTGGACAGGCTAGATGCAGGAAGATTATCAATCAATCAATCAATCAATCAATCAACCTTTATTGTCATCTTGCAAGCAGCAGTTGTTACAGTGCAAAATGAAAAGACGTTTCCCAGTGAATAGCGGAGCATCGCACATGAAATTTAAACACTTCACACATAATAACACTAAAAACAATCCAGTCCCTGATGGAACAGTATAAATAGTTAAAAGCAGGTAAAAAAAACACAATGTTAAAATTCAATAACCAATCATAAAAAATGTCCGGGGCCGCTGATTTGAGAGGCCAGTGCCAGTATTAAAGTGTCCGTGCCAGCCGCAGAGTCAAGTCAAGTGACTGTGGGTGCAGAGTGACTGTTTAGCAGCCTCACAGCCTGTGGTAGGAAGCTGTTTAGCAGCCTCGTAGTCCGGGCTTTGATGCTTCGATATCTCTTGCCTGATGGCAGGAGATCCAGGTGTGCGTGGAGGGGGTGCAGTTTGTCCTTGGCAATTCTCTGTGCTTTCTTCAGACAGCGGCTCTGGAACAGTTCTTGTATCGAGGGTAGGGAGACGCCAATGATCCTCTCTGCTCCCCTCACTACCCTCTGCAGAGCCTTCCTGTCCGAACAGTTGCAGGTGGAGTACCACGTATTTATGCAGTACTTGAGTACAGACTCCACCGTGCCCCTGTAGAAAGTCCTGAGGATGTTGGTGGGGAGTGAGGCCTGATTTAGTTTCCTCAGGAAGTGCAGTCGCTGATGGGCCCGTTTGACGGTCCCAGAGGTGTTCCTGGACCAGGTGAGGCTGTCCGTTATTTGCACACCGAGGAACTTTATGCTCTCCACTCTCTCCACTGCAGTGCCACTAATGTTGAGCGGTGTATGCTTTGGCTGCGCCCTCCTGAAGTCGACAACCATCTCCTTAGTTTTGTCGACATTCAATTCTAGGTTATTTTTGCCGCACCAGTCCACCAGTTGTTCTACTTCCTCCCTGTACATTGTTTCGTCATCTCCACTGATGAGTCCCACCACTGTAGTGTCGTCCGCGAATTTTATGATTTTATTTTCCCTGAATCTGGCAGCACAGTCATGTGTGAGCAGTGTGAACAACAGCGGGCTGAGCACACAGCCTTGAGGGGAGCCGGTGCTCAGCGTGATCGAGCCTGAAGTGTTCTTGCCAACACGATATTCCTGATATTGGGGAAGTCCAGAACTAGGGGTCACAGTTTAAGGATAAGAGGGAAGTCTTTTAGGACCGAGATGATAAAAATAATTTTTTACACAGAGAGTGGTGAGTGTGGAATGCTCTGCCACAGAAGGTAGTTGAGGCCAGTTCATTGGCTATATTTAAGAGGGAGTTAGATGTGGCCCTTGTGGCTAAAGGGGTCAGGGGGTATGGAGAGAAGGCATGGTTGGGATACTGAGTTGGATGATGAGCCATGATCATATCGAATGGCGGTGCAGGCTCGAAGGGCCGAATGGCCTACTCCTGCACTATTTTCTATGTTTCTATGTTTCTATCATATTGATTGATTGATCTTCCTCAAGATGTTAGCCTGTAAATGGCTCCACACCAATGTTTGGGGCATTTAAACAGGGTTGACTATTTTATTGCTCTTTTTGACTGTTGTACAAGGAATGAGAGTGCAAGATGAGCATTGTCAGGTTTCCTTATGGAACGCTGCACTGAAACAGATATTCAATTGGTTTCAATTCATTTTTCTATATTGACAAGCTAAAAGATAGATGAGGTACAACTCTTGTCGAGAATGGTGCTTGGATGACTTTGCTTCTGTAGCAATAAGCAGCAAACTGTGAAGTAAGGTAAAGATCAACTGCAGAAGCCAGGAATGAGCTTGCATATAGGAAACTGAGATTGATCATGACCCAGAACTCCACAGGCAAAACATTAAAGCAAATGCACAGTTGTATTTGCGGTTGTGGGAAGTCACGGGTTTCAATAAAGACTGAGATTGCAGCTCTAGCAAGATTTCAGAAGAAGGGAGTTCTAGGTGTAAGAGTTACTTAGACTTAATTATTGTTGGGGGGAGGGGGGGATCTCATTGAAACCTATTGAATAAAGAAAGGCTGGTTCCTAATAAACTCTGTATTACCTGACCTGGTGTGAGGCCACTGTTATTATTTAAGAGGGAGCTATATTATATTAAGAGCTATATTTAAGAGGGAGTTAGATGTGGCCCTTGTGGCTAAGGGGATCAGGGGGTATGGAGAGAAGGCAGGTACAGGATACTGAGTTGGATGATCAGCCATGATCATATTGAATGGCGGTGCAGGCTCGAAGGGCCGAATGGCCTACTCCTGCACCTAATTTCTATTATAAGGGGCACAAATTAAGGGAAGAGGGGAAGGGGGGGAAGGGGGAGGGTAAATAAACACAGTGGGAGACTGGGGTGGGGAGGGAGAAAGGGGTCACAGACTCTCATTATATACTGATACACCCCTCGCCCTCCCTCCCTCTCAACCCCTCCCTCTATCCTTTCACTCTCTTTCCCTCCCCCTCTCTCTACCCACCCTTCCTCCTTATTCACTGTACAACTGATACACCCCTCACTCTCCCTCCCTCTCCCTCCCCACCCCTCTACCCCACTTTCCCTCTTCCTCTCTTCCCCCTCTCCCTCCCCATCCCTCCCTCACTCCCTCGCTCCCTCTCCCTCTCTCTCTCTCCCCTCCCGCTCTCCCTCCCGCTCTCTTTCCCTCCCGCTCTCTCTCTCCCATTCTCTCTCTCCCCCCATTTTCTCTCCCCCTCCCACACTCTCTTGCCCTCCCGCTTTCTCTCTCCCCCTCCCCTCTTCCTCCCTCTCTGCCTCCCTCTCTCTTCCTCCCTCTCTCTTCCTACGTATCTCTCCCTCTCTCTTCCTCCCACTCTCTCTTCCTCCCTTTCTCCCTCACTCCCTCCCTCTCTCTCTTCCTCCCTCTCTCTCTTCCTCCCTCTCCTCCCTGAAACACACTCCAGTAACACTGTTCTACACCCACAAGCTGTTATCTGATTCACTGTTCTCGATAGATTGATGTTGGGTCAGTTTATAAAAGCCCTCTTTCTCCCCTCCCTCTCTTTGCCCCCTCCCCCCACACCATCACCAAGTTACAAATTATGGAGAAAAGTGGGAAAATTAAAGGGAAGCGCACCACAGCTAAAACTCAAGAGGACAGAGTGTGTGAGAGTTGCGGGCGTCCTGTTAAAAAGTCGGCTTTAGAAAAACCAGCGACTGCTAAAACGGGAGAAAAAAGTGTCGTTGAAACACCTATAGATGTAAGGCCAAAAAGGAAAAACAGGCCAGTGGAATCGGATGAGTCGGACCCAGACGTCATGTCAGATCGGGTCTCACAATTGGAATTCCTCATGGGGAAAATGATATACAAAGGCAAACTCCAGAAGACGTACAGTTACCGCGGGCCTACAGGAGAGCCAGTGTATGGAACACCCAAGAGAGGTCATGGGAAAGTTACACAAAAAAGCTGGAGAAACTCAGCGGGTGCAGCAGCATCTATGGAGCAAAGGAAATAGGCAACGTTTCGGGCCGAAACCCTTCTTCAGACTGATCGGAGGCGGGGGTGGGTGGGGACAAGAAAGGGAAAAGGAGGAGTAGCCAGAAGGCTGGGGGATGGGAGAAGACAGCAGGGGGGCTGAGGAAGGGGAGGAGACAGCAAGGACTAACAAAATTGGGAGAATTCGATGTTAATGCCCCCGGGGTGGTCATGGGAAACGTTGGCCTACAAGTGAGCCAGCACCAGAAGTGCCTTATGAAGAAGAATATATGGGTAGGCCTAGCAGAGAGCCAGCACCAGAAATGTCTGAAGAAATACAATACAGACGTTGGTCTACAGGAGACTCAGCGTTAGCAGCAACCAAAAGAGGGCTGCTAGAGTATGGTTCTATGGAAGAGCCTGTGATACCCGAAAAAAGCGTTTACTAAGCGTAGGCCTATAAGAGAGCCAGCACACGAAACACCTGAAGAAGAAATTCCAGGTGAACCTCATTATGAGGAGGAATATCCAGAAGATTCTGATAATGAATCATATGAGACCCAGAGCCCAATAATACAGTTCAAAGTACCAAGTCTGGCCCAAAAATTCTCAAGTCCCAGACATAAGGGACAACCATTGCCAGAAGAAAGAGCAACAAGTATAAATTATCTGCTTTCCCATCACTTAGAAAAACTAACGATGGATGAGACCATCAATAAATATGAAATCCCGCAGAATTGCACACTGCTAGCAGTCCCAGCAGTAAACAGGATAATACTAGACTAAGTGGGACCCGTTGGGTCCCATGTTCACACGGGAGGGCTGGTCCCTCGTCGCAATATTACACCTCTCCACCAATTCCAATATTGATGGCCAGTGGGGGGCTTTCTG
Source organism: Leucoraja erinaceus (assembly GCF_028641065.1). Taxonomy (NCBI): domain Eukaryota; kingdom Metazoa; phylum Chordata; class Chondrichthyes; order Rajiformes; family Rajidae; genus Leucoraja; species Leucoraja erinaceus. Next base: position 9,384,738 of record NC_073378.1, read on the forward strand.
GAGTGCTGGTATGGGTTCTTGGGGTGGCAGCTCAGTCCCTCAAGCCTGATCTGCTGGCAGCTCACTCACGGCTGGTGGGCTGGCAGTTGACTCATGGATATTCCTTGAAATTCCATTTCAAGCAGGGTGCAAGGCCACCAAATTTGTGCAGTTTCTTACCACTTTGAGCAGGGTGCAAAACCACCAAATTCAAGTGCAGTTTCAATCCATTTGAAGCAGGGTGCAAGGCCACCAAATTCAAATGCAGCTTCATACCATTTCATGCAGGGTGACACAACCATAAAACCACACAAAACACCAAACTCACAGTTCAGTAGACATTCAGTGTGTTCAGTTGATTCACAGCTCAGACAGAGTTGTGACCTCCTCCTCCCCCATCATGCAGAGACTGAGCCACACCCACACATCCGGGTTTTATAACCCCTCCACCTGGAAAAGGTGTGGCCTCCATGGCGTGATTGACAGGAGAGAGATTCTCAACATTTTTTAAACACTAATAACACTCAACTTCAAGCCAAAGCGCCCAAGCCGCCATTTACAGTTAGTGCCTTTCAACTTCAAGCCAAAGCACCCAAGCCGCCATTTGCAGTAAGTAGTGCCTTTCAACTTCAAGCCAATGCACCCAAGCCACCATTTACAGTGAGTAGTACCATTCAATTTCAAGCCAAAGCACCCAAGCCACCATTTGCAGTAAGTAGTGCCTTTCAACTTCAAGCCAAAGGACTCAAAACCATTTGCAGGCAGTGCCTTTTTACTTCAAACAAACCATATTTTCATTTTCATACCACATTAAGGGGACTCACAGTTGAGTAGATATTTGTTCAGTGTTATTCAGAGCTCAGAGCGACATGTCCCTTTGGCTTCATCCATCTTGCAGAGACTGAGTAAGACACACCACCTCCTGGTTTTACAGTCCTTCCCTCTCCTTCCAGCAGGGGCAGCAGATAGAATAGTGATTTTTAAAAAAAGATTAAAATTTCTCTGATTTGTCATCGATGGGAAAAATCCTCCAGTCCCGGAAGGCGGAGGGTGGCTCTGAGCGAGGTGACCAAAAATGACGGCCGTAGGTGGCGCCGTTCTCTCGGAAATCGCACCACAGCGAGCCAAAAGCGGTCAAGATCAGACTTTTAGTAATATAGTTGGGGCTATTTGGGCACTGCAGTATGCGCACAAGAAATGAGGTTACAGCGGGTGGTGAGATTAATGGGGTCAAGTATTGCGGCGTTTGCCAAAGACCTGGAAGAAGGATATATGACACTGTCACAACAGGGTGTTTTGGGACTAATGTGTAATGCATACTTCGAAATAAACTGTATTCGTAAAAGTGCTATAAGACCTAACATACATCCTAAGTTTGCAGGGCAAACCATCAAATATACAATGGCCAAACTTACTCTTTAGAGATCTAGCCAAAAGGGTGAAAGTCCTGAATGAAGAAAAACCGTGGGCATGATTAAACCACTGATGTTTGGCAGATCAGTTTGAAGGCAATATCCATACCAAAGGGTGGCTGGGGCTGGTGAAAGAACAAGTCACTCGTAACCCGTATACACGTTATTGGTGCACTGCTCCAGGACGTGTAGGACATGGCATTCCCACAAGGGGCAAGGTACAAAAGGTGACACCAGCAAACCCTGAGGTAGGTGGGTCTGGTTCTGAAAGAAACATATCAGATGTTTCACATTCACAAATTGGGGGAAGGTTACAATTCTTCCTAAAAGAATGGCGGAAATTAACATCTGATACATTTATACTGTGCAGTATTATGGGGTTCAGAATTGAATTCTACCCGCATTTGAATCCTCCTACTCAACATGTTCCTAAGCGAATGCATGTTTTCTCTAAAGAAGAGAATAGAAACATTCAAGCAGACCTTGATATTAAGTAGGAAAGGGGTTATTGAAAAAACAGTTTATCAAAACCACCAATTTATATCTAGTGTTTTTTCTAGAGCAAAAAAGGATGGTGGTTGTAGAATCATTCTTGATCTAACAAGTCTTAACCCCTTTGTACAGTATAAACATTTCAAAATTGAGACATTTACAAATGCTATGCAGCTAATTTCAAGAGAATGCTATATGGCCAGCATAGATCTGCAAGATGCATATTACTCTGTGGCTGTTCATGATATTTGAAATTTAACTGGATGAATCAATAATGGCAATTCAAAGCATTGCCTAATGGTTAAACCTCAGCCCCCTAGACTGTTTACAAAATTGTTAAAACCAGTCCTAGCATTGTTAAGAGCCCAGGGCCATTTGATAATGGCTTATTTGGATGATATTTTAATTGTGGGTGACACTGAAGCTACAACAAAAGCATCAGTATCTGAAGTCAAACTCACATTTCAAAATCTGGGCTTATTAATACATTGAGATAAATCTAGACTGTCTCCAAACAAAACAATTGATTACTTGGGGTTCACTATTAATTCAGGACACGTGATAGTGACTTTACCCAAGGACAAAACGCTGCAGTTAATTGAAGGTTGTAACAAACTCATTACAGAGCATCAACCATCAATTAGCCAAATGGCAAGCTTACTTGGCAAACTTATTGCTTCATTTCCAGCTGTGCAATTCGGTCCACTGCATTATCAGCAGCTGCAGCGAGCAAAGGTACAAGCATTAAAAAGACATTTGGGCCATTTTGATAGGCCCATGCAACTATCAGCAACAGCAATTGCTGATATACAATGGTGGATTATGAGTGTTTCCTATTCTTCCAGGAAAATTCTGGTTGAATCACCTGCCATCATTCTACAGACTGATGCAAGTGCGCTAGGTTGGGGTGCTAATGACACCATTTCCAGCTGTGGAGGTAGATGGAATGTGGAAGAGGAACCTTTGCTCGAAGCACATGGAATTAACTATCTAGAATTATTAAGTACATTTCATGAGCTTAAAGCTTATTGCTCTAATGTGCAAAATCTGCATGTGCAGGTTCAGATTGACAACACTACGGCAGTAGCATATGTCAATCATATGGGTGGAATCAAGTCAGAAGCTTGTGACAGATTGGCAAACGTTATCTGGCACTGGCACTGGCACCAAATTAGAAACATTTGGCTTTCAGCAATTTACCTCCCAGGTAAATTCAACATAATTGCAGACACTGGGTCACAAAAATGTAATGATAATACAGAATAGATGTTAAATCGTGACATTTTTTATAACATTGTTGGAAAATTTGGAATGCCAGAACTTCATCTGGACTGAACCACCAATTGCCTCAATATGTTTCATTCGGCTCGAAGGGCCGAATGGCCTACTCCTGCACCTAATTTCTATGGGACCCAGATCCAGGTGCAACAGCGGTGGATGCATTTTCGCTAAATTGGGGTGGAATATTTTTATATGCATTTCCTCCCTTTTGTCTTAGTAGTAGGTCTACAAAAGATCAAGCAGGACGATGCTTCGGGATTGTTGGTGGTCCCAGATTTGCCTACACAACCATGGTATCCACTAGTGTTAAAAATGGTCACAGAACCTCTAATGCATATTCCAAGACAAGAAAACCTACTTGTGCACACTGTAACTGGTAATTTTCATTCTTTACATGATCATATTGATTTGTTGATTTGCAGATTCTAAAAAGGCCATATCTCGGAAGAGGACTATCAGATCGCACTATGGATGTAATTGCAGGAGCCTGGAGGGATAGTACCCAGATGCAGTACATTTCTTACATTAAGAAATGGGAGGCATTTTGCTCAAGGCGCAATATTTCATACCACACTGCAGACATCTCAGATGTTTTAGAATTTCTGTCAACATTACATTTAGTATCAATGCCAAACCTCCCAGACCCAGATATACAGAAACCTGGAATGTGAGGGATGTGCTCATGTTACTTCAGGAATGGAGTCCCATTTCAAATTTGTCTTTGGACAAAATTACCATGAAGGTAGTCATGTTAATGGCATTAGTTTCAGCACAAAGAGTACAGACATTACATAAATTACGTATAGACAGAATGGGAACGTGTTTCTAGCTTCAGGTTCCTGCGAGTCAACATCTCCGATGACCTCTCTTGGACCCACAATACCTCTACTCTGACCAAGAAGGCTCTTCAGCGTCTCTTCTTCCTGAGGAGACTGAAGAAGGTCCATCTGTCTCCTCAGATCCTGGTGAACTTCTACCGCTGCACCATCGAGAGCATCCTTACCAACTGCATCACAGTATGGTATGGCAACTGCTCTGTCTCCGACCGGAAGGCATTGCAGAGGGTGGTAAAAATTGCCCAACGCATCACCGGTTCCTCACTCCCCTCCATTGAGTCTGTCCAAAGCAAGCGTTGTCTGCGGAGGGTGCTCAGCATCGCCAAGGACTGCTCTCATCCCAACCATGGACTGTTTACCCTCCTACCATCCGGGAGGCGCTACAGGTCTCTCCGTTGCCGAACCAGCAGGTCGAGGAACAGCTTCTTCCCGGCGGCTGTCACTCTACTCAACAACGTACCTCGGTGACTGCCAATCACCACCCACCCCGGACACTTATTATTATTTATTCAAATCATGTGCTATGTTGCTCTTCCAGGGAGATGCTAAATGCATTTCGTTGTCTCTGTACTTGACACTGACAATGACAATTAAAATTGAATCTGAATCTGAATCTGAATGGGAATGACAACAGAGGCAATTATATTCTATGTCTATGATTTACTCAAACAGAGCAGACCATGAGTCACGGGGTGCAAATTGGTCTTTGCAGCATATCCTACGGGTCCAAGACTATGTGTAGTGACACATTTAAAATGTGAAATTGAGGCCACCACGGACTTAAGAGGTGCAGAATCAGCATTGTTTATCAGCCATAAAAAAACACATAAGAAAGTGTCAGTTCAGACTATTTCTTGGTGGATGAAGCAGGTGCTGTTGGATGCAGGAATTAGTACTGACAAATTTAAATCTCATTCCACCAGGGCTGCGGCAACATTGGCGGCCAAGGATTTGGACGTTCCAATAGACCATATCCTCGCGGCCGCAGGATGGGCAAGTGAAAGGATGTTTCACAAGTATTACCATAAAGAGATTACAGACCCTGGTGTATTTGGTGGTGCTGTTTTGGATTCAGTATTAAATGTTCCCCTGTGATAAAATAAGGGACGGAAAATGTTTTATTATGATAAAGAAAAACCATTAACTGATTACATCAATGTTATGGTTGTATGTTATTGATTGTTTCTCACTCATTTAGAGTCAATCAATGCAGTGAGACGCCTGGATTGAATCTACGGCATGAAATCACAGAAGTTTTAAAATCTTCACGTAGTCACTCACGTGACTCCGAAGTAAAATAGTAAGATTAAACGAGAACTTACCAGTTTGAAGTTTGATCTTTATTTTATGAGGAGTTACGTTGAGGGATTACGTGTCCTCCGCTCCCAGCCTAATAAAGATCAACTGTAAGTTATGTTTGTCTCATGTAGCTTACTATTATGCTACGATAACTATCATCTGTGATTTCACACCGCTGCTTTGAAGATTGACGTGTGTGCACCTGGACGGGGTCTCTTCACGTAGCCCCTCAACGTAACTCCTCATGAAATAAAGATTAAACTTCAAACTGGTAAGTTCTCGTTTAATCTTACTATTAAATAAAATTGGATACTGTGATGTTTGGAGATGACACAACATTGAGCAAATCTCTGGATGAAAGGATGAGAGAGAGAGCTAAGGAGACAGAGTTTAACAGGAGTAACTTCAGAACCTGGATCCTAAAGCCCCTGTCCTGCTTTGGAAACCTGAACGGAAACCTCTGGAGACTTTGTGCCCCACCCAAGGTTTCCGTGCGGTTCCCGGAGGTTGCAGGTGGTTTCCGGAGGTTGCAGGTAGTGGAGGCAGGTAGGGAGACTGACAAAAACCTCCGGGAACCGCACGGAAACCTTGGTGGGGCACAAAGTCTCCAGAGGTTTCCATTCAGGTTTCCTAAGTGGGACAGGGGCATAAGCAATCAAGAGCACTGTCACCATCAATGAAGGGGAACAGATCAGAGTTGAAGTACTAAAGAGCTCTTGAACATTGTAGAAGTTGGAGAATGAGAGGAATTACGAACATGGATTGATTTGAAAACAGGGAGGAGAAATTTCTATGATTTTAAACTTCCGTTTACTCCTGTGGCTTTAGATTTCCACTGTAATATCTTGAATGTACAATTTGCATTAGTTACCATGGCTATGTTCCAGTGATATTAAATTATACGGTATTCACCATAACTTACGACAGTACCCAAAGAGCACATATCTTGCGATAGCTTCAGGCACACACACTCAATCATTTCAAAAGGAAAAGGGGATATTATATCCAACAGTGCAATTTTAAGACAGGCAAGTAAAAAACGTAATTTATGTCATTGGGCCGACTGATTATTTAGGAGACAAGGCTTGCTTTAACGATTATGTTTATCTTCTGAACCTTGGGCCAATGAACAACTTAAAGCCCTTTTATGCTGAGCTGGAATCTGTAAAATCCTCTGCACAGGCCAAGTGTGGAAGCAGCCCGAGTGATATTTTGAGAAGGAGGACTCAAGGCCTGACAATGTATGGGCCGTGAAGCATGCATGGTTAGAATAAGTGAATAATATGATGAATATCGTATAATTTGCAAGAAATTGCAGCAAATTCTGGACACTACTCACACCATCACACAAATTCACCTCCCTTCCACTAGAGAGGTGATTCTCGCTAGAATTTAGGAGATTGAGGGGGGGTTCTTATAGAAACTTATAAAATTCTTAAGGGATTGGGCAGGCTAGATGCAGGAAGATTGTTCCCGATTTTGGGGAAGTCCAGGACAAGGGCTCACAGCTTGAGGATAGAGGGGAAATTCTTTCGAACCGAGATGCGAAGAACATTTTTCACGCAGAGAGTGGTGAATCTCTAGAACTCTCTGCCACAGAAGGTAGTTGAGGCCAGTCATTGGCTATATTTAAGAGGGAGTTAGATGTGGCCCTTGTGGCTAAAGGGATCAGGGGGTATGGAGAGAAGGCAGGTGCGGGATACTGAGTTGGATGATCAGCCATGATCATATTGAATGGTGGTGCAGGCTCGAAGGGCCGAATGGCCTACTCCTGCACCTATTTTCTATGTTTCTATGTTTCCATTGACTCAATTTACACCTCACACTGCCTCGCCAAGACCAGCAGCATAATCAAGGATGAGTCACACCCTAGCTACACCCTCTTCTCCCCTCGCTCATCGGGCACAATTCACACATGTGTAACCACACACCTTCAGATTTAGAGACAGTTTCTTCCCAGCTGTTACCATGCAGCTGAGCTATCCTTACGCAACTAGAAAGCAGTCCTGAACTACTATCTACCTCATTGTTAACCCTCGGACTATCTTTGATAAGACTTTACTAGCTATATCTTTCTCTAAATTTTATTCCCTTATCATGTATCTGTACACTGTGATACAGATCGATTGTAATCATGTATTGTCTTTTCCGCTGACCTGTTAGCATGCAACAAAAGCTTTTCACTGTATCTCAGTACACGTGACAATAAACTAAACTGAACTGATAATGTAATATTATTGGAACATAGCTATGGTAACTAATGCAAATTGTACATTCAATATATTACAGTGGAGATTTAAAGCCAGAGGGGGTAAATAAATATTCCGAATCATAGAAATTTCACCTCCCTGTTTTCAAATTCATCCATGTTGTTATTCCTCCCCCTCTCTAGCCCCTGCAGCCTCGAATAATACGTTTCTGGGGATAATTAGCTTGCTCAGCCTCATGACTCCAGAAATACTTGGAAAAGAGGAGAGACAAAATAATAAAAAATATGATAAGCCTCTAATTTAAAGATAATTTTCAATAATAAATACATTTCTTGCTGCAGTAAGGCTGATTCCAAAACCGGGCAGTGCAATTGTTTTGAGCCATGGTCTCTCATGTGATTTAATAATGATGGCAGGGCCAATGTTTAATACCAATGCTTAAGGAGTTCCCTATGATTATTCTACTTAAACCACTGAGTTCCAGAGATGAAAATACACCCATAGCAACCTTGGTATTAAGAGCTAGTAATGATGCATGAATGGTGATATATTTCTGAGTCATAGAATCATTGAATCAAAGTGTTATGCAGCAAATAAAATGTCATTTTGTTCAGAGTGTGGTGAATCTCTGGAATTCTCTGCCACAGAATGTAGTTGAGACCAGTTTGTTGGCTATACTTAAGAGGGAGTTAAATGTGGCCCTTGTGGCTAAAGGGGATCAGGGGGTATGGAGAGAAGGCAGGTACAGGATACTGAGTTGGATGATCAGCCATGATCATATTGAATGGCGGTGCAGGCTCGAAGGGCCGAATGGCCTACTCTTGCACCTATTTTCTATGTTTCTAATAAAGTGTCCTTTTGGCCCTTCATGTCCTTGCAAATTTAATTTACTCATCTATACTTTTCCTATTCAACCGCATTTGGCTTATTCATACCTCGACTATAACAGCATTTACTGTATCTAAATGTCTCTTAAACACTCCCTCCATCTCATCTACTGTATCTGTTGTTCCAGGTGTGGATTCTTAGTCATCGGTGAAACCAAGCGTAGACTGCCTTGGCCTACGTAATCTCCCAGTTGTGAAACACTTTAACTCCCCTTCCCATTCCCGCACTGACCTCGGCCTCCTCCATTGTCTGATTGAGGCCAAATGCAAATGGGAGGAACAGCACCTCGCATTTTGCATGGGCAGCTTACACCCTAGTGGTATGAATATTGATTTATCTAACTTCATAACCCTTGCATCCCCCTTCTCTCCATCCCTCCCCCACCCTAGTCATTGTACAACTTACACTGTAGTCCTGGTGTGTATCATTGTCTGTGTAACTCGTTTCACCTAGCCCACAGCCAACAATGGACTGCGTTCTTGATCATCGTTATTACTTTTTTGCACGTCTTTCATTCATTTGTTCTATATCTTTCTATATCAACTGTCTATATATCTTGTTTCCCTTTCTTCTGACTCTGTTTGAATAAGGGTCTGGTCCCAAAACGCCACCCATGCCTTTTGTTCAGAGATGCTGCCTGACATGCTGAATTACTCCTGCTTCTTGTACAGGGTACCTCTTAAACATAGTAATCGTACATGATTCCACCACCCCACGTTTCAGACGTCAACCACTCTCTGTGTTTAAAAAATATATATATCTCAGATCCCCTTTAAAATTCTTACCTTTCATCTTAAAACCATAGCCTTTAATTTTGATACTTTTGAGATTTTGACTGTCTTGCTCATCGAAGCCTCTGATAATGGAATATATGTTTCTATCAGGTCACCGTCCAGTCTCCAGTGCTCCAGGCAACACAAGGCCAATCTATCACAATGTTTAAAAAAAAATTTAGACAGGTACGTGGATAGAATAGGTTTAGAGGGACGTGTATATGGGACATGTTGGTCAGTGTGGGCAGATTGTGCTGAAGGGTCTGTTTCGACAATGTATGACTCTATCTCTCCTTGTGGCAAAAGACTCCAAAACCAGGCGACCAAACGGGGAAGAAATCTATCAGAGATAGATAGATTCATGATTTATGTGGGTGTCAGAGGTTGTGGGGTAGAATGCATGAGAATGGGATTAGCAGGGATAGATTGATCAGCCATGATTGAATGGCGGAGTAGACTTGATGGGCCAAATGGCTAATTCTGCTCCAATCACATGATCCTATGAAGAAATGCAGCTGGGAGGTCACGTGCTTGTTGTCACTTTCCTTCTTGATCTTAGCGAGTTTGGAGATACTGGTGATGTTTTGCACATTGGAGGAAGTGAGTGAACAGGGACTCAATTGATCAGGCACTCATTCTGGCTATCACAGTTTATTCCATCACACTTTTGCAAATGGGAGAAATAAGTTGAGGAATTGATGAGTCACTCATCACAATACACATCACTCACAGTCACTCATCACAATCACAATTGGGATGTCAGGATTGTCTTATGAAGAATGGGATGTCAGGACTGTCTTATGAAGAAAGACTGGATAGACTTGGTTTATACTCTCTAGAATTTAGAAGATTGAGAGGGGATCTTATAGAAACTTACAAAATTCTTAAGGGGTTGGACAGGCTAGATGCAGGAAGATTGTTCCCAATGTTAGGGAAGTCCAGGACAAGGGGTCACAGCTTAAGGATAAAGGGGAAATCCTTTAAAACCGAGATGAGAAGAACTTTTTTCACGCAGAGAGTGGTGAATCTCTGGAACTCTCTGCCACAGAGGGTAGTTGAGGCCAGTTCATTGGCTATATTTAAGAGGGAGTTGGATGTGGCCCTTGTGGCTAAGGGGATCAGGGGGTATGGAGAGAAGGCAGGTACGGGATACTGAGTTGGATGATCAGCCATGATCATATTGAATGGCCTACTCCTGCACCTAATTTCTATGTTTCTATGTTTCTATACCCAGGACCTGGCTTGCTTTTCTCACCATAATATTTACCCATGGCTGCTCGAGTTCAGATTGTGTTCAAAGGCAAACTCGAGGATATTGTTGATACAGGATTTGATAACCGTACTGATGTTTAATATCAAGGGAAGGTTCTTACCCCTCGCTTGTCGGAAATTATTACTGACATTGTGTGGCACATGTTTTATTACATCAAGATTTTTCTGCATAAGCCTCTATATTATTTGAGTAAATGTTACTGGAGATGGTGGGATCGGGTTAATGCACATTCTTTTACCCAGAGGAGGGAAATCAAGAACCCGATGACATAGATTTAAGGTGAGAGGAGCAAGATTTAATAGGAATCAGAGGGGCAACCTTTTCAATCAGAGGGCAGTGGGTATATGCAATGAGCTTGAGACTACTATCTTGAGGGTAGTCAACAAGTTAAACTAGAGTTTTATTAAAAACTGAATAACATGCAGGCAGCTGCCTGACAGAGAAGATCTCACAGTAAGTTTCTCCCTAACTATTTATGTGATGTGTGCAGAGTGTTGTTGTACATACACTACAATGCTTAAAGGGATTACATAGCCAAATGTGTCATAAACTACACCTGGTACAAGCTGATTAACCTCAAGTAAAGAGAACCGTGCCCTTTTCTGATATTACAACACGGCAATTCAGAGTTCTTCTTTGATTCCCGTGGCCTTCAGTTTCATTGGGGCTACTTAGTTGAAGTTGTTTTGATATACTGGGCAGCCTAAAATTCAGCTTTATTTACACTTGACAAGGATTATAAAGTAAGGGATGCTTCTGACAAAGACCCAAATTAAGCAAAGGTGAACACAGTGAATGAGACCAAAGATAAATGTCAGATATAAATGGAATGGAGATTTATTGATCTTTGTGAAAATCTGTGCATTTCCACATGGCATTTCACATCTTCTCCAATGGGCAGTTTCTCATGGATAATGTTCTTGATTTTGTCCAATGAACTTGATTTTCTTTTTATCGACAATCATCTGATTAGCATCTATTCTCTTTATAAGCTGCCATGCTTTGCTGAATTAAGTAAAACTGTAAATCACCAGGTTCATAAAAAACAGAAATAAAGCAGAATTATCATCACAAATCAATTACAATTTATCCAGATGGAGAGGCTGGTTTGATTTTAATCTTCTCGCACATCCATGTTTTATTTCTGGAGAATGCACATCAAAACCTTTTTGTATAAGAAACATATAAAATTCTTAAGGGACTGGACAGGAAAAATGTTTCCGATGTTGGGGGGGAGTCCAGAACCAGGGGTCACAGTTAAAGAATAAGGGGTAGGCCATTTAGGGCAGAACTTCAGATCTTTTATCTCACCCCTATCTGCATCAAAGAATCCAATTGTGGAATAACTGTCCCACTGGAGACATCAATGGATCCGCAGTTCAAATGGTCGTGAGCTTCAAGTTCCTTGGAGTTAATATTGCCATCGATCTGTGTTGGCCACCACATTGATACGACAGTCAAGAAGGCACACTAATGGCTCTACATCCTTAGGAGAGTGAGGAGATTTGGCAAGTATAGTATGTAGCACTACACACGAGGAACAAATTACAATTTTTACTGAAGCCAATTTACTTACTGATCTGGAGTAGACACAAAATTCTGAAGTAACTCAGCGGGACAGGCAGCATCACTGGAGAGAAGGAATTGGCGATGTTTCGGGTTGAGACCTTTCTTCAGACAGACTTAATTCCTTCTCTCCAGTGATGCTGCCTATCCCACTGAGTTACTCCAGCATATTGTGTCTATCTTCGATTTTTACCTATCTTCGATTTTACTCTTACTTACTAACCTGTATGTCTTTGGAGTGTGGGAGGAAACGGGAGCACAAGGAGAAAACCCTTGTGGTCACACAGAGAATATACAAACTCTGTACGGGCAGCGCCCAAGGTCAGGATCAAACCTGGGTCTCTGGCGCTGCAAGGCAGCAACTCTACCACTGCTCCACTGTGCCGCCCCGCTCGCTACCGTGCTCTCCATACTTCTGCTTCATTTTGTCTCTTCCGATCTACCTTGCACTTCCGGCCCTGGAAAATCACTATTGAAATAAATTAGAAGATAATTAGTTTTACCATAGGGGACTCCACTATTCTGCCTACGCCAACTATTAAATGATTGGATTGCAAGTCATTTCTATTGGTGAAAGAAAATTAACTGGTTTAATTTCCTGCATTTTTCAGGATCATTCCTAAAATTGTTTTGCTTAAAAACAATCACTATCTGCCAAACTTTTCTCAGAGACGTACTTAGCCACTTCAATAACACCTGGGTCTTGTGACTATCAGCAACATTTGAAAGATATTCATATTAAGAGGCAACATAGTGAAAGAAGTTGAAGTAAGATTTACAGATACACAAGCATTAACATAGTAATGTCTGTGCCTTTTGAAATTGGAGAATCTTGTTCTGAATGCTAAACATTTCTGGATTAATTGACTCAAAGCTCAAATGTTCAGGATGGACAGGTTTCTTCTTCCGTGCGTTGTGAAAATTTGGGGCTTATGTTTTCTCTCTGTTGCCAAACACAAATAGATTTTGATATTCAAAACATCAACTGAAATATAAGCATTGCGAAACTAGCGTAACTCATATCCTCTCTTTGATTGGCAAATGCCATATCAGTCTGAATCAGGATTGTCAATCCGTTATTCCAATATATCTAAAACGGAATTTACTGTACATAATTTTATGGATAATATCTTTATGCTGCAAGACACATCTTCCCTCTGGACTCACAACTCAAAGTATTTAAAAGATTATTATGATTAAAAAGCAAAATGCAGCAAATGCAAAATAAAAGCTGTTTGTTTTAAGTTGCAGGGAAAGAGGATGGATGCAGCCAATAAAAAAAATAATGTCCTTAAAAGAATAAAAGGCACAATTAATTAATTAAATCTTAGAAAATATATAATTTAAAAAGGAGAATATTTGCTTCATTGTTCATAGGACAGTCAATAAAGCTACCAAGTTTAATCTGCCAATTTAGATTTACGCAAAAACCCAAGAGCAACATCCTCTGCCTGACTGAAACATGGCTGACCTCGCTGATTCCGGATCAGGTAATCTGCCCAACCGAGTCCTTCACTGTCCACCGTGCTGACAGAACAGAAGCATCTGGGAAATCCAAGGGTGGAGGAGTCTGCTTCATGACCAATAACAACTGGTGCAACCCTGGAAATATCAAGATGCTTTCCCGTTCCTGCTCGCCGGACCTGGAGCACCTGACGATCTCATGCCGCCCATTCTACCTTCCCCGGGAGTTTGGGTCAGTAATCGTCACAGCCGTCTACATTCCACCGCAGGCGGACACCGATGTGGCACTATCGGCCCTACACGATGTGCTATGTCGACATCAAAACAAGTACCCGGATGCGGCTATGGTGGTGGCTGGAGATTTTAATAAATCAAATCTCAAGAAGGTCATGCCGAACTTCTACCAACACATCACGTGTGCCACCAGGGGGGAGAGAACTTTGGACCACTGCTACACACCATTCAGGAAAGGCTACAAGGCCGTTTCACTCCCTCCCCTAGGAAAATCTGACCACGCTGCCATATTCCTGTTGCCGGAGTATAAACAGAGGATAGTTCGGGAAGCGGTAGAGACGAGGGACGTAAAGCGGTGGTCCGACCAGTCAGAGGCCATGCTGCAAGATGCACTGAGTGATGTCGACTGGAATATGTTTGAAGCAAGTTCCAGTGACGTCAGTGAGATCACGGAAGCAGTAACGGACTTCATCGCAACAGTAACCGACAACATCGTCCCCACGGTAAGGGTAAGCACCTTTCTGAACCAAAAACCCTGGGTAGACAGGTCTGTTCGTGTGGCCCTGAATGCTCGCACCGCTGCCTACAACTCGGGCTTGGCATCAGGAAACATGGACGTCTACAAGGCAGAGTCCTACCGACTGCGAAGGCCGGTGAAGGACGCAAAGAGAAGGTACAGGGACAAGATGGAGTTACAGATGGAGCAGCAGGACACCAGAAGCCTGTGGCAGGGGCTACGGATTGTAACCAACTACCGGAGCACCCCTCCCTCATCCGCAAGTGCCGGCACCTCCCTAGCTGATGACCTGAACTCCTTTTACGCTCGTTTCGAGAGGGGCAACACCACTCCAGGTCTGCCGACTATCGACAATACCGCCAGCGGGCTGACTACCGAAGCTGAAGGGAGGAATGTGCACACAATCTCGCTGTCCGAGCACGACGTGAGGAGGGCACTGACACGGGTGAACACGAGAAAAGCTGCAGGCCCCGATGGCATCTCGGGGCGAGTGCTCAAGTCCTGTGCTACGCAGCTAGCTCCAGTGCTCACTACATTATTCAACCTCTCCCTGGACAAGTCCGTGGTCCCTGCCTGCTTCAAAAAATCCATCATTGTACCAATACCAAAATATACTTCCCAAGCCTGTCTGAATGACTACCGTCCGGTGGCCCTTATCTCGGTAGTCATGAAATGCTTTGAGAGGCTGGTGAAGAATCACATCTGCGCCTTCCTCCCTCGGAACATGGGCACGTTGCAGTTCGCATACCGTCCGAACAGATCCACGGACGATGCGGTCTCCCAGGTCTTGCACACCGCTCTCTCCCATCTGGACAGCCAGAAGGGGGGCTACGTGAGGATGCTGTTCATAGACTACAGTTCAGCCTTCAACACGATAGTCCCCACCAGGCTGGCCGGGAAGCTAATGGAATTGGGGCTCAACACCTCCCTGTGTGCCTGGGTCCTGGACTTTCTCACCGCCAGGCCCCAGGTAGTCAAGATGGGAGGGAATACATCGAAGTCCCTCACCCTGAGCACAGGATCGCCCCAGGGTTGTGTCCTCCCTGTACACACATGACTGTGTGGCTAGGTTTAGCTCCATTTCATTAATTAAGTTTGCTGATGACACTGTGGTGGTGGGCCTGATCTCAGACAATGATGAGAAGGCCTACCGGGAGGAGGTGGCTGGTCTAGCACTCTGGTGCCAGGAGAACAGCCTCCTCTTGAACATCAAAAAAACGAAGAAGCTGATCATGGACTTTAGGAGGGCACATCATCCGAGAACGTACACTCCATTGAGGATAAATGGGGATCATGTGGATAGGGTGAACTGTTTTAAATATCTGGGAGTCCACATCTCCAAGGATATGACATGGGCATCACACGCCTCAGCACTCGTGAGTAAGGCAAGGCAGCGCCTTTACCACCTCAGGCAATTGAGGAAATTCAGAGTGTCTCCGAGGATCCTACAGTGCTTCTACGCAGCGGCGGTGGAAAGCATCTTGTCCGGGAACATTACCATCTGGTTTGGGAATTGCTCTGCCAAGGACAAGAAGGCTCTGCAGAGAGTAGTGCGTTCGGCCGAACGTACTATGGGATCTTCACTTGCCCCCCTGCAGGAACTACAGATGGCGCAATGGGCTAAGTGTTCGGCTGGCGACCGGAAGGTAGCCGGTTCGAATCCCGCTTGGAGTGCATACTGTCATTGTGTCCTTGGGGCAAGACACTTCACCCACCTTTGCCTGTGTGTAAATGTAATGTAATTATGTGAAGCACTTTGGGGTCAATGCAAGTTGACTAAAAATATGCTATATAAATAAGATTAAAAAAAAAAAAAACTATACATGAGGAGGTGCAACTCCAGAGCCAACAATATCATGAGAGACCCCTTCCACCCCTGCAACGGACTGTTCCAGCTGCTACGGTCAGGCAAACGCCTCCGTTGCCATGCGGTAAGAACGGAGAGGTTGAGAAGGAGTTTCTTCCCAGAGGCCATTCGGACTGCAAACGCCTATCTCACCAGGGACTAACTCTACTGAACGTTTTTCCTTCCATTATTCATTATGTAAAAGAATATGTGTGTTATGATTGTGTTTATAATTTGTTTGGTTGTTTGGTTGTTTGTCTTTTGCACAAAAGTCCGCGAGCATTGCCACTTTCATTTCACTGCACATCTCGTATGTGTATGTGACAAATAAACTTGACTTGACTTGACTTGACTTGAACATCAAGAAAATTGCAGCGCAGGTACCAAAATTTAATAAAAATCCCAAAATATCTGTGCCGATCATGATGCCAAGATCATCTGCCCGCACATGATCCACATTCATCCATTCCCTGCACATCCATGTGCCTGTTAAACGTTGTTATTTAGTTTGGACACGCTTTGGTTTTATTTGTCAATATTTTCTCACAATCCCCTTCTTCCATTTTAATTTCAGCCTTCTCTGCAACCTAAAGGGCCTGTCCCACGAGCATGCGACTGCATGCGGAAAGCGCGACCAAACCGGAAGCGAGGGCCGCGCGGAGGTCGAGTGATCACCATACAGGGCCGGTCCCACCAGTATGCGACTGCATGCGGAAAGCGCGACCAAACCGGAAGCGGGGGGGCGCGCGGAGGTCGAGTGATCCTGTACGAGTTGATGTGAAGTTTGAGCGAAGTCCACGGGAAGTTCACACTAGGCGTACGCCGTCAAGACGCTGCGTACGGTGTCGAGACTGTGTGTATGCCCGTTGAGGTGGTGCCTACAGCCTCAATGTGACTGCGGGCCGGCAGGCCATTGCCGCACGGAATCTTTGAACCGTGTCAGTTTTTCGGAGCCTGCGCGATGTCGGGACCAGCTCCGCACAACTCCACTCTGGCGATCGAAGTGGGACCCGCCCCGCGAGGCCGTATGGCTCAAGCGACCACGTTAGGTCGCACTTGCCGCATGCAGTCGCATGCTCGTGGGACAGGCCTTTAAAACATGACTACATTCCAACTTTGGCCAATTCTGATGAACGGAGATGTCGCCAAACGGAAAGCAGAGAATCTGATCCCGGCGGAGGAGTCTGAATAAATCTCATCTTCAACGTTTAGATTATTGCTATATTTTTAAGGGTTATTCACATTTTAAGCTTTAATAAATCCCTTTTCCACTTGCCGTGCCTGTCAGCTGCAGCTGCGCAGTAATACCTGCGTGATCTACATCACAATGGGAACCCAATGGGTGGGAATGGCTGTGGTGCCCGACAGCCACTAAGAGTGGATGGGGGGGTTGAAGGGGGATGGACTGAGTGCGTGGGAGGGACGGGCAAGGGGCGGAGTGAGGAGGTGATGGGAGATGGGGGGATCAGGGCATCACAACGGGAACCCGTCAGCTGTGCCTGCGCAGTTAGGATCTATGGGTGAGTGGTGGAATATTGTATTGTAGGGACGGGTTGCGTTGGGGGAATGGGTGAGTGATGGAATATTGCTTAGGGGAATGGGTTGCGTTGGGGGACCAGACCTCCAGTGTGACTGGGACCCAACAAGTCCCATTTAGTCAAGTTCATCATAGACCTCGTAGTTGAAGGGTCTGTTTGTGCTGTACTGTTCTCTGTTCGATGTTCTTTCCTTTTACAAGCATCTTGTTAGTTTTCCAATCTCACCCACAGGAGCAAAGAGAAAAAATCAGTAGATTTCCAGCTCAGTACATTTCATTCATTGCTCATTAGATAGTCTCCTCCACAGTGGTGACGTAAAACGAAGTCAAGCTGATCACTCTGCTTAACATACCAGTTCATTGTGCCAGATTAAACCCTGCTGTGTTTGCATTTACTCCTTCAGTACTCCCACCCATTCACATGCAGAGCTTTCCGAATTTATTTTCCATTGCAATAATAAAGCTTGCCGGTTAATCTTGTATAATTGCTTTTGTTTCCTCTGGGTTTTGGATTGACTGTAATAACTGGAGTTCTTCAGCAGAGCTCCAGTTTCTCTTTAGAAGCAAAAGCCGGGAATATCAAGAGGATTTGCCAACACATTTGCAGCCTGGGGAGGAAGAGGCATTCTGATCAATCACAAACATAGAGCGGACAGGGAGAGTCCACACAAACCATTGTTCTCCATGCCATTTGAAAAGCACGTCCCTGCTCTTAGTCTAGCTAGAAGGTTGCGGCACCTCGAGAACCCATCCAGGTATCATTGTAATGTGCGCAGGAAGGAACTGCAGATGCTGGTTTACACCGAAGATAGACACACAATGCTGGTGTAACTCAACGGGGCAGGCAGCATCTTTGGAGAATTCAGAGGGAACTCAGCTCTGGAGATGCTGCATGACCCTCTGAGTTACTGCAGCATAAAATACCAGAATCAGTAAAGCTTCTTCCCCTCTGTTAACAGTCTTTGGAACGGTCATTGAGTAATTGTCATCTAGCATGGAAACTAGCCCTTTGGCCCAACCTGCCAATGCTAACCAACATGCCTCATCTACACTACCTGCCTCAACTATCTCCTTCCGTAGGCTTGGGTACAATCCCAATTTTCCAGCCTACCTCATTGTGGTCATTGCACTTTTTCTCCGGAACAGTTATGCTGCAATACTGAAAAATTATACATTGCACTCTGGTATTTTTCTCTTCACTTTTCATTCCGTATGCCTCTATGCCTCTATGACTCTATTACACTTTACCTGTTGTACTTGTGTATTGTCCTAATTGCATTCATTTCGAGAGAGAGCGAGATAGGGCTCTTAAAGATAGCGGAGTCAAGGGATATGGGGAGATGGCAGGAACGGGGTACTGATTGGGGATGATCAGCCATGATAAGATTGAATGGCTCGAAGAGCCGAATGGCCTACTCCTGCACCTATTGTCTATTGTCGCTATACAGTATTATATGATTTGATTGGATAGCACACAAACAGAAGGTTTTCACAGTATCTCAGTGCACTTGACAGAAATAAACCAAAGTAAACCAAACTAAATTATTACTGAGACTAGGTTTTCTTTGAAATAACCATATAACCATATAATATATAACAATTACAGCACTGAAACAGGCCATCTCGGCCCTACAAGTCCGTGCCGAACAACTTTGATAAATCCCAGATTCCTTGAATGTATCTTGCCATGGTGGGATATGAACATGTGTTTCTATGTCAATGGTTCTGAACACTGGCTGCTAGTCAAATAACTGCTGTGCCAGTGTAACATTTTTGATGCAACCAATAATTGGGAATCTCATGATGATCATTGAGGAGTTGCAAAGTAAGTAAACATCCATCATGTCTATGAAAGACCCCCCTGATGAGTTAAACTAACATAATTACTGACAGCATTTGTAGATCACCAAATACAATTTAATCCATTTACAAATATTATGATTGGATTGGACAATTAATTAAAAAGTTTCACCTGATTAGATTTCAACAATATATTCGCATACGAGGATAACTCCCGTCACAATTTTGAATTATTTTTTGTCATCTGAAGAAGTTCCATAAACAACTGCATAGTTGTTTGTGTTTTAGAAGAGGCATAGCACAGCACAGCACAGCCCATACAACAAAGAAACAGCCCCTTCAGCCCACCTCTTCCATGCCGACCAAGATGCCCCATCTAAGCCAGTCCCATTTGTCCGTATTTAGCCCATATCCCTCTAAACTTTCCCTGTCCATGTACCTGTCCAAGTTTCTTTTAAATGCTGTTATAGTATCTGCTTCAACTACCACATCTAGTAACTCGTTCCATATACCCGACCCCGTGAGTGAAAAAGGTTGCCCCTCAAGTTTATATTAAATCTTGTCCCAATTACATTAGACATATGTCTTCTTGTTTTTGATTCCCCTATCGTGGCTTATAAACTCTGTGTGTTTACCCTATCTATTTCCCTCATGATTTTATACTCCTCTGTGAGATCACCTCTCAGCCTCCTATTGCCAAGGACTATAATTCTAGCCTACCAAACCTCTCCCTATAGCTCAAGCCCTCAAGGCCTGGCAACATCCTAAATCTTCCCCGCACTCTTTCCAGCGTAATGACATCTTCTTTAGCAGGGTGACCAAATCTTAACTCAAAGCTTCATGTGTGACCTTACCAACATCTTGTACAACATCAATGGAACCTCCCAACCTCTAAAAAGAGACTCAAAACATCACCTATTTATTTTCTCCAAGGATGCTGCCTGACCCGCTGTGTTACTCCAGGTTTTTGTGCCTGTCTTCAGTTTAAACCAGCATCTGCAACTAATAACATGTTGGCCTTCATTGGGAGAGGATTTGAGTTTAGGAGCAAGGAGCAGTGGTGGACTGGCCAGGGTGTCAGCTTGCCCGATGGCAAGTGGGCCCCCGATGAAGTGGGCCCCCTATATCAAGTGGGCCCCTGATGAAGTGGGCCCCTTTGTCTCCTGGCAACCAATATTTTTAGACCCAGTCCGCCACTGGCAAGTAGGACTTACTACAGTTGAACAGGGCCCTGGTGGGACCGTAGCTGGAGTATTGTGTGCAATTTTGGTCTCCTAATTTGAGGAAGGACATTATTGCTATTGAGGGTGCAGCATCGGTTCACCAGGTTAATTCCCAGAATTCCCGGTATGACATATGATGAAAGAATGGATCGACTGGGCTTATATTCACTGGAATTTAGAAGGATGAAAGTGATCTTATAAAAACATATAAAAATGTTTGCAGTGCATCAACTCCGCAGACGAAGTCCAATGTCCACAATGGTGTAGAGGTGAATCGAACAGTACCCTAAATTATGGAAGGACCCTTCAGAAGCCTGGTCACTTGTTCCTGAATCTGGTGGTGCGTGCTTACAAGCATCTGTATCTTCTGCCTGACAGGAGCAGGGAGAAGAAGGAGTAACCGGGTTGGGGCACATCTTTTATTATGTATAAGGAGGAACTGCAGATGTTAGTTTAAATCTAAGAAAGATGCAAAAAGCTGGAGTAACTCAGCGGGTCAGGCAGCATCTCTGGAGGAAAGAATAGGTGATGTTTCAGGTCTCGAGATGCTGCCTGTCCCGCTGAGTTACTTCAGCATTTTGTCTATCTTCAGGTTTAACCAGCATCTGCAGTTCTGGGACTTGGACATATACAATTCTTAAGGGATTGGACTGCCTAGAAAAAATTTCCTGATGTTGGGGGAGTCCAGAACCAGGGGTCACAGTTTAAGAATAAGGGGTAGGGCATTTAGGACAGAGATAAGGAAAAGCGTTTTCACCCAGAGAGTTGTGAATCTGTGGAATTCTCTCCCACAGAAGGCAGTGGAGGTCAATTAATTGGATGTTTTAAAGAGGGAGTTAGATTTAGCTCTTAGGGCTAAAGGAATCAAGGGATATGAAGAGAAAGCAGGAACGGGGTACTAGATGATCAGCCATGATCATATTGAATGGCAGTGCTGGCTCGAAGGATCGAATGGCCTACTCCTGCACCTATTTTTCTATGTGTCTATGTTTCTATGTTCCTCCCTGCACATTCAATCGTCTATACTCAGGACCTGGACTGATGAAAGCTAATGTACCAAAACCCTTCATCACCATCCTATCTACCTGTGATGTCACTTTCAGGGAACTATTTACATGTTCTCCGAGATCCCTCTGCATTATGACACTCTCCAGGACCCAACCATTCACTGTAAGGTCTTGCATTGGTTTGACTTCTCAAAAGGCTACACCTTGCACTCATC
Organism: Leucoraja erinaceus; assembly: GCF_028641065.1. Taxonomy (NCBI): domain Eukaryota; kingdom Metazoa; phylum Chordata; class Chondrichthyes; order Rajiformes; family Rajidae; genus Leucoraja; species Leucoraja erinaceus. The sequence goes on from NC_073378.1 coordinate 9,406,590, forward strand.
TGCATTAAACCTCATTAGCCGTTCCTCAGCCCACTTGCCTAGCTGATCAAGCGTCTGCTGGTATTTTTGATATTTATCTTTTATGCCTTAAGGGACCTTAAGGGAAACTTTTATTATTAAGAGGGTAGTCCATATCTGGAATATGCCACTAGAGGAAGCTAAGGAAATGGAATAATAAAGTAGCAATGTTACAAAATTTTGAGATTTAAAAAAATCAAGTTGTGGCGTACCCCGCACTTGTTGATCAGGCGCCTGTTCCGGGTCCGAGCGTAGTGTGCACCCGGTCTGGCCATCGTGTCCGTTTCGTACCTCGGGTACTTGGGGGGGGGGGGTCCTGTGGCGGTCCCTGGGGGGTAGGCCACTCCCTGGATCATCCCCCTCGCCGATTGAGGGACTGTTGCGTAGGTCTGCCATGGGGTTTACCGGCCGACTCCCGAGGGGTAGAGATAAGAGTGTCGGTGTGTGTTCTTGAACTGTTGGAATTAAAAAGCTTCTTTTGAATCCGCCTGGCGTCCGGTCTTTTCCTGACCTTGACCAGGCCACTACAAAGTCTGTAATTTATCCTATCAGATAAAGCATAAAAAGAGGTTTAATTTGACACCTAATTCACTTTCATATCTCAAGTATTTCAGATTCAGATTCAGATTCAATTTTAATTGTCATTGTCAGTGTACAGTACAGAGACAACGAAATGCATTTAGCATCTCCCTTGAAGAGCGACATAGCAAACGATTTGAATTAAAAAAAATAAATAAAAATAAATAATAAGTGATTGGCAGTCACCGAGGTACGTTGTTTAGTAGAGTGACAGCGGCCGGAAAGAAGCTGTTCCTCGACCTGCTGGTTCGGCAACGGAGAGACCTGTAGCGCCTCCCGGATGGTAGGAGGGTAAACAGTCCATGGTTGGGGTGAGAGCAGTCCTTGGCGATGCTGAGCGCCCTCCGCAGACAGCGCTTGCTTTGGACAGACTCAATGGAGGGGAGCGTGGAACCGGTGATGCGTTGGGCAATTTTCACCACCCTCTGCAATGCCTTCCGGTCGGAGACAGAGCAGTTGCCATACCATACTGTGATGCAGTTGGTAAGGATGCTCTCGATGGTGCAGCGGTAGAAGTTCACCAGGATCTGAGGAGACAGATGGACCTTCTTCAGTCTCCTCAGGAAGAAGAGACGCTGATGAGCCTTCTTGATCAGAGTAGAGGTATTGTGGGTCCAAGAGAGGTCATCGGAGATTTAAAAGGTTATGGCCATTTTCATACTCGGAAATTAGCATCTTGTTCCCTATTGATTTTCTATGGACATAACAAAAAAGCTGTGATCATGGACAGTCAAAAGCCCATAACCTTCTTAAAAATTAAGAGAACTGAATGACATTTTCAGTTATCATAGATTGAACCATTCTGAAACAAATATAAAATAATCTTACTTGAATGACCTGAAATTAAAACATATAATTAGTTAGTTACCCAAGTGTAGCTAATTTCAAACTTCAATTACTAGATCTAAACATCTATCCATTTCTTAATAAATGATTAAAATTTTTAAATAGCCCGTGTCCAAATAATATTCATAAATAATTCACAATAAAACATGATTTTGAAATCCCATTTATATTAATTTATAGGCCAAATGGAAGGAATTTAGTGTTCAATTGCTGTAAATTAGTCCATTTAAATCAGTTTTCTAGCGGGATCCTGTGAACGCGCTGGTTTAGAACGTTCACATTGCGGTAGATTTGTGCCTTCAAATGCCCAGAAAAATACTGCGGGATATAATGGGCCCAAAATTAGCTACTCGCAATAGTAAACTTTGTATAAAGGGTTCTTAAGAAGCCCTTTTTAATGTAAAAATAAGCTACATACCTTCTGTATACAGCTCCATGCGGCCCTGTGATTGCGTGAGGTCGCGGGTTTAGAGAGTGATTTTTAAACTATTATAACTATTATACAAGGCCTATAAAAACTAATAATACCTTTTGCGACTGGGTCTTTCAGCGATTTTTCATTAATGATTTACTAGGCTGAACATCTTCGATTGGAACAGCCTAGTGAAAATCGCGTTTTAAACCCGCCCCCTCTAAACGGCGCCAAAATCGCGCACACCCGCAGCGCCAGATTTTCAGCGACGCTTCAGGTAGGCTTTGCAACATACCTAAATAAAGGCTTTCAAAATACTTTTGAGAAGATACATGGATAGAAGGGATTTAAGAAGGATACGGACCAAATGCATGTAAATTTAGAAGATTGAGGGGCCGCACAAAATTCTTAAGGGGTTGGGCAGGCTAGATGCAGGACGATTGTTCCCGATATTGGGGAAGTCCAGAACAAGGGGTCACAGTTTAAGGATAAGGGGGAAATCTTTTAGGACCGAGATGAGAAAAACATTTTTCACACAGAGAATGGTGAATCTCTGGAATTTTCTGCCACAGAAGGTAGTTGAGGCCAGTTCATTGGCTATACATTAAGAGGGAGTTAGATGTGGCCCTTGTGGCTTAAGGGATCAGGGGGTATGGAGAGAAGGCAGGTACAGGATACTGAGTTGGATGATCAGCCATGATCATATTGAATGGTGGTGCTGGCTCGAAGGGCCGAATGGCCTGCTCCTGCACATATTTTCTATGTTTTTATGTTTCTATGTTACTGGAATTAGGCCAGATTGCCAACTTGGACAAATTGTGCCAAAGGACCTGGTTTAAAGCTGTATATGACTGATTCTATGACTCTATAACTCCATGACTCTTTGTTTGAAAGAGAATCAGATCAAAGTTCACCCAAAATTCATCAGTGCAGTTATCAATCTGGATTGCAGCTGGCAATGTTATTGCTGCAGTTGAAAACACTCCCTATTATTCCACTTTTCTCTCAAAGTAGACTCTATTTAACCATACAACCATATAACCATATAACAATTACAGCACGGTAACAGGCCATCTCGGCCCTACAAGTCCGTGCCGAATAAATTTTTTTCCCCTTAGTCCCACCTGCCTGCACTCATACCATAACCCTCCATTCCCTTCTCATCCATATGCCTATCCAATTTATTTTTAAATGATACCAATGAACCTGCCTCCACCACTTCCACTGGGAGCTCATTCCACACCGCTACCACTCTCTGCGTAAAGAAGTTCCCCCTCATATTACCCCTAAACTTCTGTCCCTTACTTCTGAAGTCATGTCCTCTTTAGACTTCTCAAACATGTTTTAGCATAGCCTGGTCACTTGAAAACTTATTTTATTTGTGCAACATCATCTCCTGCTAATGTGTGGCTGCACAGGCAGGAACATCATTGACATTTGCAGATAATAAAGTTGGTTTTAGAATACTAAAGCAAGTATCAAAATTGTTTCAACACTGATTTATTTTCATCTTAGCTATCTGTCTGATATTATTTTGTGCTAGACATTTTCCTTTGCATCTTCATTTAAATGTTTACACATCAGAATCAGTTTACATATCATCATATTTTATGCAGCCTGTGATTCAATTTCAATGAAAATATGCTTACATAGCAAAACAAATTGACTAGCTGAGCATTCTTTAAAGTCTGTAGATTTTTTCTTTGAAAAGTCTTCAAAATGGCTTGCTATCTGCAAAATGATTGTTGGAAGGCCATTGACTTTAAGTGGATCTGCAATTGGATGTGAAAGATGAACATGACAAACAAGGTCCTTCATGTTAGTGTTACTGAAATAATTAGTGCAATATGCTTATGTAATGCCCAATGTAAACAGGCATTGCTTTGATGTTAATGGCAGTATTCTGGGCTAGCCAACTGAGTTAAGCTCCACCTGCATTTCTTTGCCTGCTTCTGCAGCTGATCTATGCCCCCATTGTATTTTCTGACTGTTCCCCACTGTCTGCATCTCCTCCAATTTTCACAAGTTCACAAGTTATAGGAGTAGAATGAGGCCATTCAGCCCATCGAGTCTACTCCGCCATTCAAGCATTACTGATCTCTGCCTCCTAATCCCATTTTCCTGCCTTAACACTTGGCACACATTCTAATCAGGAATTTGTCTATCTCTGCCTTAACAATATCCACTGACTTGGCCTCCACAGCCCTCTGTGGCACTGAGTTCCACAGATTAACTACCCTCTGACTAACTGCTGGTGTTGTCACCAAACGATCTACATCTAAGATAGACACAAAATGCTGGAGTAACTCCGCTGGTCAGGCAGCATCTCTGGAGTGAATGATGAAGGGTCTTCTTCAGAAGTGTCTCGACCCAAAATATCACCCATCCTTCTCTCCAGATATGCTGCCTGTCCCGATGAGCTACTCCAGGAATTTGTGTCTATGGTATCTTCGGTGTAAACCAGCCTCTGCAGGTCCTTCCTACACATTAATATCTAGGTCATTTATATATAAAATAATAAACAGCAGAGGTCCCAGCACAGATCCCTGCATAACTCCACCAGTCACAGACCGCCAGCCAGAATATCTACCTTCTGTCTTCTATGAATGAGTCAGTTATGACTTATTATGAATAAATCCATATACCTAAGTTATCTTGAATGCTGTACATCTTAATCTTCTGGATCAGCCTCCCACGAGGGATCTTATCAAAAGCCCTACTAACAACCATTTTCCAGCAATCACCATCTTACCTTCATCAATCTCCTTTGTTACCTCTTCAAAAAACACAATCGAGTTAGCGAGACACATTCGGCATGCTGCTTGCCGCACACAAAGTCATGCCTGCAACCTCTAATTAACCCATTCACTTCCAAATGGGTGTAAATGGGTGTGAAGAATTCTCTCCAATTGTTTCCCTGCCACTGATGTGAGGCACACCAGCCTATACCTCCCTCGATTATCTCTACCTTTCTTAAACAAAGGAACAACATTGGCCACTCTGCAGTCTGAAGAAAGGTCTCAACCTGAAATGTCACCCATTCCTTCCCTCCAGAGATGCTGGCTGTTGCTCCAGCACTTTGTGTCTTGAATCTACTCACATGGCTGAGCACGGCCTCTCCACTATGGGGCTTCCGCAGTCAGCAGCACTTACGCAATCAGCTCAACCTGTGCACTCACCGGAAATAACAAAATCAGTGCGACCTGTCCGCAAAGCGTAAGTTACGAAATGAACGGGGCTTTTAGACTAAACACAGTCGGACCTAAGAAAGCATATATTCCTTCCAAACACAATCCTTCCAAACACAATCGGACCTAATAAAGCATTTATTCCTTCCAAACACAGTCGGACCTAATAATGCATTTATTCCTTCCAAAAACAGTCGGACCTAATAGAGCGTGCACTTTCAAGCACAGGCAGGGCAGCAGGCCAAACAACTCATGGCATTGTCATTAAGAGCAATAGGGTCTCAGCCCCATTTGGGGTTAGCAATGGTGTTAGACAAGGGGGAATTTTGTCCCCAGTCCTTTTTAATCTATATATTGATGATCTGTCGAAACAATTGAAAGCCTGTAACACTGGGTGCGTGATTGGTAATATTTTAGTGAACCATATTATGTATGCAGATGATCTTGTGGTCTTTAGTCCATCTAGCGCTGGTCTCCAGCCGCTTCTTATTATATGTTCCGTGTATGGTGTGGAACATGACATTAAATATAATGCTAGTAAGGGTGCTGTTATGGTCTGTAGAACCAAAGAGGATAAATGCCTAAAATATCCTGATTTTAAATTGTCTGACAACAATCTTAGTGTCTGTAATAAGATAAAACTATCTAGGACATATTATTACAGAATAAATGACAGATGATGAGGATTTTTATAGGCAACGATGCATGCTGTATGTACAGGCAAATATCCTCTTGCTTAAATTCGGTGCGTGTGCAGATGTGGTGAAGTTGTCGCTATTTAGAGCATACTGCACACCACTCTACACTGTGCACCTGTGGTCGAACTATTTAAAGACAAGTATGCAGAGACTAAAGGTGGCATATAACGATGCCATGGGAACACTGCTAAAGCAACCTAGATGGTGTAGTGCCAGTAATATGTTTGTGGCTGCAGGAGTCAGTACTTTAGAAGCTATCCTAAGACAACACATGTATAAATTCATTTGCAGGATAAATGACTCTAAAAATGTGCTTATTGTGGACTTGACAAACATAAGGTTTAGCACTGCACGCTACGAATCCCAGCTGTGGAGACACTGGTATCATTTTCTCGTTGTAGGACATTGATCATCTTTTAATCTGGATTTTTAACAAGTATTGTGGGTTTTTGTTAAATATAAATTATGATGTTTTTTATGTGATTTACCATGATTTTATATGTATTTATGATATTTGATATGCAATGCATTTTTAATGTAATGTTGCCCCTTATCTGGACCTTAAGTCCGTAATAAAGTTTATTATTATTAAGGGGTAACAAATCAGTTATTGCAAGTACATTGTAGACTCACAGTTTAGTTGATTCACAGCTTAGGATGACAGTCGTGGCCTCTCCCTCGCGATCTTGCAGAGTGACTGAATCGCATCCAGGAATCCGGGGTTTTATAGTCCTGCCGCCCCTAAAGGGGCTTTACATTCATCACGGTGATTGACAGGCGAGAGGACCAATCAGCTGATCTCAAGGTTTTTTTAAACACTCATAACTTTTTTTATTTTTGATCGATGGAAAAAATTCTCAGGGTTGGCTCAGCGGAGGAGGACTGTGAGTTAGATGGCTAAAATCACGATACAGGGTAGCGTTTATTCTAAAAGCTATATACAGTGCAGACAGGAAGTGGTCCAGATGAGACTTTTAATTATATAGATGGGCAATGGTTCTTGTCCCGAAACATCACCCATTCCTTCTATCCAGAGATGTTGCCTGTCTCGCTGAGTTACTCCAGCATATTGTGTCTATCTTCTGGGAAATGTTTGATGGATGGGACCACTGTGGGTTTCTTGAAATTACAGCAGGATTAAATGGGCCAAATGGTCACTTTCCATCCTGTGGCTCTCTGAAAAGGAAAAGTAATTTCAAATGCGGCATCTTTATCGACACTTCTTGTGGAATTTTAATTGAAGATTCTTCCTTGTAATTCCTGCACTTGTGTATGTATGACAGATGCTTTTAATGACCTGAAAATGACAAATAAACAGTGTATTTTGGAGTGATATGTTCTGACCACAGAATATCAAGATTGATGGAAATTGAAATTGTTCCTACCAATCATATATCAGAGTTGATGGGTTTTCATCAGAAACTTGAGTGATGTACATTTCCTGAGATCTTTATTGGAGAGATATTTAATGCTTGTTTATTATGAAACAGCAGATGGGTAGGCACTGCCAAATTCAAAATCATATCCATATATTCTACAATAATCCTTCACGGCATTGAGATCTTTTGACAATCAAATCTGAAATGACTCTTTGAATCTTGGTTATATCCCTCTCCTCTTTCCCCATAGCCTAAATAAATTGCTCAATAAATATCCACAACAGACCTTTGGAATTTACTGATAACTAAAATTAGTGCTACATTTTCTAATTGCAAATATGTTGGTTCTAAATGTATTATATAATGTAAATGTTTTACCAATTTAACATAGTTGGATTGGAGTTTGCCTATGCATGTACTCCATCAGCACATAGAAACATAGAAAATAGGTGCAGGAGAAGGCCATTCGGCCCTTCGAGCCTGCACCGCCATTCAATGTGATCATGGCTGATCATCCAACTCAGTATCCTGTACCTGCCTTCTCTCCATACCCCCAGATCCCTTTAGCCACAAGGGCCACATCTAACTCCCTCTTAAATATAGCCAATGAACTGGCCTCAACTACCTTCTGTGGCAGAGAATTCCAGAGATTCGCCACTCTCTGTGTGAATTTTTTTTTTCTCATCTCGGTCCTAAAAGATTTCCCCCTTATCCATAAACTGTGACCCCTTGTTCTGGACTTCCACAACATCGGGAACAATGTTGTCTGAAGAAGGGTTTCAGCCCGAAACGTTACCTATTTCCTTCGCTCCATAGATGCTGCTGCACCCGCTGAGTTTCTCCAGCATTTTTGTGTACCTTCGGGAACAATCTTCCTGCTTCTAGTCTGTCCAACCCCTTAAGAATTTTGTACGTTTCTATAAGATCCCTCCTCAATCTTCTAAATTTTAGCGAGTACAAGCCGAGTCTATCCAGCATTTTACCGCTTGGATTATAACAGTGCCAAAAGGCAGCCTTTAAGATTGGGCAGCATAGTGGTGCAACGTTAGAGCAGCTGCCTTTCAGTGTCAGAGACCCAGGTTCAATCCTGACTATGGGTGCCGTCTGTATGGCATTTGTACATTCTCCCTGTGACTGCATGGGTTTTCTCTGGGTGCTCCAATTTTTTCCCACACTCCACAGACATATAGGTCTGTCGGTTAATTGGATTCAGTTAAAATTGTAAAGTGTCCCGAGTGTATAGGACAGTGCTAGTGTACAGGGTGATCCCCAGTCGACACAGGCTTGGGCGCAGAGCCTGTTTCCATGCTGTATCTCGAAAGTCTTCTGTCCGAGCTATCAATATCCACATCCCTTGAATGAATATAGAAAATATATTTTGCAAACTGGAGACACAATGAACTGCAGATGCTGGTTTACAACAATAAAAAGCTCTGGAGAACATGCATATGCAGCGTTTCAGGTCAAGATCATAACAAGATTGATAATATTTTAATTTATTCCTGCCTATCTATATGTATTTTACGCTTTATGTACTTTGAAAAAGACCCTTTTCAACAGTTGCCACAAAACTTGGCAGTGGTACCAAACTATAACCATAAACGCCCCAACACCCAGATGATCACCTTCGTGAAGGCCTGAGTGCAGCTGCCAAGAAACACAGCAGCCCTTGTTCCGTCAGGAATCCTGGTGACTGCGCAGGACTGGCAGCTTTCCGTAGACCTGGTGAAACAGCTGAAGTTTCCACAGCACATTGCCACGACCACTCTGAGCCCAAATATCCTCCTGGTCTCAGAGGCGACCAAAAACATCATCTTGTTGGAACTGACAGTGCCGTGGGAGGACAGTCTGGAGGAGGCCCACGAGAGGAAGATGACCAAATATGAAGAACTGGTCATAGACTGCCGCTAGCAGGGCTGGAAGGCAAGGTGTACGCCCATCGAGGTTGGCTGCAGAGGGTTTGCAGGGCAATCGCTCTACAAAGCCTTGAGTGCACTGGGCATCAACGGAGTGGCGAGGAGAAGAGCCATCAAGAACACCACAGAGGCAGTGGAGAAGGCCTCGAGATGGCTCTGGATCAGGAGAGGAGGTCCATGGGGACGAGCGATTGCCATCTGAACACGTCGTGGTCTGATCAACCATGGCTGGGTCGCCTGGGTGAGGGTGTCTGATGTTGAAAGACCTGAAACACCCAATGACCCTAGGTTACATCACTGATGATGTGTTCAGGAGCATCTATCGATGTATTTGTATCAATTATATTTTCCATCTACTCTCTGATATCCCTGTTACTCATCTTGAATCTGGTTAACAGCATACTAATGGGATTAGTGTAAATGGGCAAGAATGTCAGCATGGACATGGTGGGCAGAAGAGCCTTTTTTGAAACTGTACGATCATATGACTATGATGCTGAATAACTGAACAAATTCAAGGGACTCGTATCATAATGTTTTCTTCAGGGAAAAATCAATATGCCAGCAACTTGGTTAAAATTATATTACCCCTATAATGGTAACAAATGCTCACACGTTTATTTGCTCAAAAACCATCCGTCCATTACATTATCTTGATATAAAATAACAAGTTTAATAATACATTGCTGCCTACTATGAAATGAAAGTGGAAATAGGTTTGTCAGTAATTTCACATACTTCAATGTTTGCTTCTGAATAGAGGGAAGAATTTTCTTTACCGTTCTACCAGCAGTTGTTGCTAGTAATGCATTAATGTGAGCTATCAATGTAAGAAATGACTGTAATTTTGTCGATTCAAAACAGCTTTTACCGTCATAGGATCCATCAAGGCAACAAGCCATTTTCAGCATTCAGGAACACCATAATTCTACTGTGAAACAATAGACAATAATAATGCTTGGCACACCTTCTTTCAAATAAATTACTTCATAAATATTCACAACATTCCTTTAGAATCAACAATAAACTTAAAGTGATGCTATTTTCTGAATGCAAACACTTAATATGTAATATAAATATTTTACCAACAAACACAGTATGAGTACGAAAATAGGCAAACCAAAGGTGACCTCTCACTAAACAACCCCCCCCACACACACACCCTGCACCCCCGCACCCCCTCCATGTTCCTTCCTCTGGCTTAACAATCCGTAACTCGTCAACCCGTCTTACACCTTTCTGCTTGGATACAGTGGATGTGGAGAGGATGTTTCCACTAGTGTGAGCGTTTAGGATACGTGGTCATAGCCTCAGAATTAAAGGATACACATTTGCCCCTGTCCCACTTAGGAAACCCGAACGGAAACCTCTGGAGACTTTGCGCCCCACCCAAGGTTTCCGTGCAGTTCCCGGAGGTTGCAGGTGGTTGCCGGAGGTTGCAGGTAGTGGAAGCAGGTAGGTAGACTGACAAAAACCTCTGGGAACCTCCGGGAACCGCACGGAAACCTTGGGTGAGGGGCGCAAAATCTCCAGAGGTTTCCGTTCAGCTTTCCTAAGTGGGACAGGGGCATTATAGGAAGGAGATGAGGAGGAGTTTCTTTAGTCGGTGGGTGGTGAATCTGTGAAATTAATTGCCACAGAAGGCTGTGGAGGAAAAGTCAGTGGATGTTTTTAATACAGAGATAGATAGATTTTCAATCAGTACAGGTGTCAGAGGTTATGGGGAGAAGGCAGGAGAATGGGGCTAGGAGGGAGAGATAGATCAGTCAAGATTGAATGGCATAGTAGATGGCAGAGGCCAATTCTGGAGTATGGTGTACAATTTTGGTTGCCTAATTATAGGAAGGATGTCAACAAAATAGAGAGAGTACAGAGGTGATTTACTAGAATGTTGCCTGGGTTTCAGCAACTAAGTTACAGAGAAAGGTTGAACAAGTTAGGGCTTTATTCTTTGGAGCGCAGAAGGTTAAGGGGGGACTTGATAGAGGTTTTTAAAATGATGAGAGGGATAGACAGAGTTGACGTGGAAAAGCTTTTCTCACTGAGAGTAGGGAAGATTCAAACAAGGGGACATGACATGAGAATTAAGGGACTGAAGTTTAGGGGTAACATGAGGGGGAACTTCTTTACTCAGAGAGTGGTAGCTGTGTGGAATGAGCTTCCAGTGAAGGTGGTGGAGGCAGGTTCATTTTTATCATTTAAAAATAAATTGGATAGTTATATGGATGGGAAGGGAATGGAGGGTTATGGTCTGAGCGCAGGGATATGGGACTAGGGGAGATTATATGTTCGGCACGGACTAGAAGGGTCGAGATGGCCTGTTTCCGTGCTGTAATTGTTATATGGTTATTGGGATATGGTTATTATAGGAAGGAGATGAGGAGGAGTTTCTTTAGTCGGTGGGTGGTGAATCTGTGAAATTATTTGCCACAGAAGGCTGTGGAGGAAAAGTCAGTGGATGTTTTTAATACATAGATAGATAGATTTTCAATTAGTACAGGTGTCAGAGGTCATGGGGAGAAGGCAGGAGAATGGGGCTAGGAGGGAGAGACAGATCAGTCAAGATTGAATGGCATAGTAGACTTGATTGGGCAAATGGCCTAATTCTACTATCACTTATGATCTTATGACCTTTCTTTCTTATATCTGCCTTTTATTCCAACCATCTGCCGATCAAAAAGCCACCGCGCCTATGTTGACCTATTACCTGCCGTGTTTTGTCCTCTTCTCCCTTTTTCAGCGTTCTGAGGTATGGTCTCAACCCATAACGTCATAAGGAATGACTTTGATTTTGTTGGCTGATTAGATGGCCAATAATACTGGCCCAGTTATCAATATCCACATCCCTTGAATGAAACATAGAAACATAGAAACATAGAAAATAGGTGCAGGAGTAGGCCATTCGGCCCTTCGAGCCTGCACAGCCATCCGATATCATCATAGCAGATCATCCATCTGAGTATCCCATCCCTGCCTTCTCTCGATACCCCTGATCCCTTTAGCCACAAGGGCCACATCTAACTCCCCCTTAAATATAGCCAATGAACTGGCCTCAACTACCTTCTGTGGCAGAGAATTCCAGAGATTCACCACTCTCTGTGTAAAAAATGATTTTCTCAACTCAGTCTTAAAATACTTCCCTCTTATCCTTAAACTGTGACCCCTAGTTCTGGATGAATATAGGACATGCATTTTGCAAACTGAGGACACAATGAACTACAGTTGCTGGTTTACAACAAATTGCTGGAGTAACTCAGTGGATCAGGCAACAGATCATAAGTTCATAATATCATAAGTGGTGGGAGTAGTATTAGGCTATTCAGCCCATCAAGTTTACCCTGCCATTCAATCATGGCTGATCTATCTATCCCTCTGATTCACTAATGATTGGGCCCTCAAAACCAGGACAGAGCAGAAGATGCAACACTAAATGGGCTGCCTCTCACGAGCCTGCGACAAATTTAGTCTCACCATCAGTACTAAAAAGGCTGAAGTTATGTACCAGCCCGCACCTGGAAAGCCCGACCAAGAGCCACACATCACAATAAAGGGGCAGAAGCTACTGGCAGTCAACAATTTCACCTATCTCGGCAGCACACTCTCACGAGCAGTGAACACAGATGCAGAGCTCAACAACAGGATCTCCAAGGCCAGCGCTGCCTTCGGTAGACGTCGTGAAACTGTTTGGGAGAGGAGAGGGCTGAGCATTCCCACCAAGATGAAGGTCTACCATGCAGTAGTTCTCACTACCCTCCTCTATGCCTGCGAGACCTGGCAGACATGCCAAAAAGCTCAACCACTTTCACTTAAGCAGTCTCCGCAGACTCCTCCAAATTAGGTGGCAGGACAAAATCCCGGACATGGATGTCCTGCAGCAGGCCAGCATCCCCACGTCTACAGCCTCTGTCAGAAAGCCCAAGCCAGATGGGCTAGCCATGTCATCCGAATGCCAGACCGTCAGCTGCCAAAACAGCTGTTGTACGGAGAACTGTGTCAGAGCAAGTGGTCAGTTGGGGGGGCAGAAGAAACACTTCAAAGACGGCTTCAAAGTGTCCCTCAAAGGCCTTAACATCAATCTCAGTACTTGGGAGTCTTTTGTTCTGGCCCGCCCAACTGGGCAAAGCAAGATCACCACAGGAGCGTGTGCAGCTGAGAAGAAGCGCACCAGAGGAGCTCCAAGGAAACGCTTCAACTTCTACTGCAGCACCCACCCAACTGTGTCCCATGTGTGGGCGAGCCTTCCGGGCGAGCCTTTCTCACCAGTCACCTCTGGACCCACCTGATTCTGCTGCTTTTGCACTGACAATTTAATGACTGGCACTAAGTAATAACTCTAGCACTGGCTCAGGCCACTTAAATCAGCTGCCCTGTACATCTTATGACTGTTTTTATTTGTATTTTAATGTTGCTTCAGAGGGTAACTAGGACAGCACAGAGGATCATTGGCTGCCCTCTCCCCTCCCTGATGGACATCTACAACTCCCGCTGCCTTAGCAGGGCAAAGAAGATCATCAAAGACAGCTCCCATCCTGCGTTTGGACTGTTCGACCTGCTGCCCTCTGGAAGGCGCTATAGGTGCATCAAATCCAGGACAAATAGACTCAGAAATAGTTGCTTTCCGAGAATTATAACTACTATTATTTCTAATTCACACATGCACTGATTTCACTGCCCAACACCACGGACTTCCATCTGTATATATGTATATATGTATGTAGCGCTGCAGAAATTGTGCACCTATTCCCCCCCCCCATCCCTTCTCCCTTCTGTTTTTCTGTTTCTTGTTTTTTGTGCTAAATTGTATGTATGCACTGAGTACGAGCAGCTTTCAGTTTCACTGTACATGTATAGTGACAATAAATGGCATATCATATCATTGCTGTTTTTAACTGCACTTTTTAAAACTATTTGTACTGTTTTATCAGGAACTGGATTGTTCTTTTTTTAATATAGTTTTATTTTATGCGTGAAATGTTTAAGTTTTTATGTGCGATGCTCCGGTATTCCCTGGGAAACGTCTTCTCATTTTGCGCTGTACAATTGTTGCTTTGCAAGGTGACAATAAAGGTTGATAATGATAATGAGAATAGTAAAAACACAGAAGCCATGATCATCTTTGACTATGAAGGACGAACAACATCTCTCCCTCCTTACCCCATTCTCCTGCCTTCTTCCCATAACCTCTGTCATCCGTACTAATCAAGAATCTACCCATCTCTGCCTTAAATATATCCACTGACTTTGCCTCCACTGCCTTCTGTGGCAAAAAATTCCACAGATTCACAACCCTCTGACTAAAGAAATTCCATCTCATCTCCTTCCTAAAAGAACGCCCTTTAATTCTGAGGTTATGACCTCTAGTCCCAGAATTTCCCACGAGTGGAAACATCCTCCCTCATCCACTCGATCCAACCCTTTCACTATCCTGTAGGTTTGACTATTCTGTAGATCAGGTCGCATGGTGTTTAGATGGAGTCAATTGGGCATCTGGTCTGTGTGATTAGTCCAGCCATTTGCTCATTAATCGAATGTCATTGGAATGTCAGTGGAAGCAATGGATTTTTTTGGCTCTAACTTCACGTCTGCCCTTCATTAGAAATAGATAAGCCAGCACCAGTGATGGGAAAGTGTACATCCTGAATGCAGGTAACAGTGAGAATAAAATCGATAATGTGGAGCCACACCATCCACACATATATCAAGAAATGTGAGCCGAAAATAAAATAAAAATTGCCACAACAATTCTGTGAGAGCAGATTTTTATCCTGTATCTCAATTTTTCTTCATGGTGATTTGTAAATTCTGTAAAGGTGAATTTCTGCTATCCAAACGGCTGAGGTAAACACAGTCCTCTGTCACATCCCTTATAATTTAATTGAATGAATAAGCAACAAAATATTCAGAATCAGTTTTAAACAACAGGTGCAATTGGGTCATTTAATCATTCTACTCACCTGGTGCTCCCTTGATTTACTTTCATCACAATCCTCCATTAGTCAAAGTATGAATTGCTTAATTGGGCGACATAGTAGCTCAGCGTGAGAGTTGTTGCCTTACAGCTCCAGAGACCCAGGTTCAATCTCGACTACTGGTACTATCTGTTAGGTGGGAAGAAGCTGAGATGGAATAGTAGCGATGTCAAAGGGCTGAATGGCCCAGATCTGCACTGAAATATTTGTGAACAGTTCCATGGGTTGCGAAATCTGAAGTTATCTCCAGTGAGGAAAATCACCTAGTTTAATTTAGTTTGGTTTCGAGATACAGCGTGGAAACAGGCCCTTCGGCCAACCAGCATATCCTACATACACTATCCTACATACACTAAGGACAATTTTTACATTTACCAAGCCAATTTACCTACAAACCTGTATGTCTTTGGAATGTGGGAGGAAACGGAAGATCTTGGAGAAAATCCCCGCCAGTCACGGGGAGAACGTACAAACTCCATACAGACAGTCGGGATCGAACCCGGGTCTCCAGCGCTGTAAGGCAGCAACTCTACCGCTGCATCACCATGCTGCCCCAACTTTTTCTACTTTTGTACCAACACAAATAAACAGCAGCGCCATTCATTTATTTATTGTTGTTAAACCTGCAAACAAATTGTAATTTGCAATTTTCTCCCATCTGCCATGGTCTAACCACCAAAGTGATGATTATAACACAAATGTTTCATCAATTTGATCCAATTTAATGGCCCTCTTTATGAGAGATTCAGGAGCAATAATCCTTTTCTTAATCACTTTGATTAGGTCAATACACATTAAATAAGTCTCTGAAGAAGAATTATTCGCAAAAATTGGTTTTATATTAATTTAAGCAAATGACTGACAATGACTTAAACTGCAAACTGCTGCCACATTTTATTTATAAAGACAATAACTCCATGTTCTACTGAAAAGTAAAGGGCTCGTTAATTAGGTATTGCATTGCAAATCATTAATCAACCTTTATTTCACTTCGGAAGAAAAATTCAATTTGGATACTTTTTTTAACTTCCTCACATAGTACAACAACATGATTCAATTCTATGTCCCCCATTGCCCAGACTCTTGCAGCCACTCATTTCCAATCTCACTTGGAAAATTTGCCATGTTCCCATTGATCATTGGGAAATCCTTATCTTAATGAATAAATCCTGCTAGATTTTCCGACTGCACTGCAGGAGGGTTTAATATTAAGTAAATACTTCTCATCCGTTCTTACTGAGGGGAAAAACAAATCATGGAAGCTAAGGAATTGATGCATAGGTGTTGCGATTGTAGATCAGATAAGAATTACCAAGGAAGGGGTATTGGCGGTTTTAAAGCAGATTAAGGTGGATGAATCCCCCAGAGCCTGACCAAGTGGAAATCAAGGGAGGAAATTGCAGAAGCTCTTGCAGGGATATTTCAACCAAAAAATATATTTGGACAGATATATGAATAGGAAGGGTTAAGAGGTCTGTAACATATTCATACATAAAAACATAGAAAATAGGTGCAGGAGTAGGCAATTGGGCCCTTCGAGCCTGCACCGCCATTCAATATGATCATGGCTGATCATCCAACTCAGTATCCTGTACCTGCCTTCTCTCCATACCCCCTGATCCCTTTAGCCACAAGGGCCACATCTAACTCCCTCTTAAATATAGACAATGAACTGGCCTCAACTACCTTCTGTGGCAGAGTGTTCCAGAGATTCACCACTCTCTGTGTGAAAAATGTTTTTCTCATCTCGGTCCTAAAGGATTTTCCCCTTATCCTTAAACTGTGGACCCTTGTCCTGGACTTCCCCAACATCGGGAACAATCTTCCTGCATCTAGCCTGTCCAACCCCTTAAGAATTTTGTAAGTTTCTATAAGAACCCTCCAATCTTCTAAATTCTAGCGAGTACAAGCCGAGTCTATCCAGTCTTTCTTCATATGAAAGTCATGACATCCCAGGAATCAGTCTGGTGAACCTTCTCTATACTCCCTCTATGGCAAGAATGTCTTTCCTTGGATTTGGAGAGCAAAATGTACGCAATACTCCAGGTGTGGTCTCACCAAGACCCTGTACAACTGCAGTAGAACCTCCCTGCTCCTATACTCAAATCATATACTCATATACATATTCATGTATATGTTAATGAGTTGGTATTCAATATGTAGGGAATGTTGGGTAATAAATCTCTCTCTCGTGATCCAGGCAACCTGCGTGCAATTTGTTATTCATTCTGCCGTCCGGAATATAACAAGATTGGCAACGAGGATGGGATAGAGTTTGTGAACTCATCCTTTAAATGCAGTGCAGGACTGTTTTGCAACACGCAGTATTGTTTAACAGTTTAAACGGTAACTACGGAGTTGTGTTGCAGTTGTTTGCGAGCTGGACACGATAGGCCGCAGATCCTTTTATGAAGGGGACTATGGAGGGGACTTCAGTTTAAAACAGCAGCTGGACAATTCGTTGAGAGTTTGTCAGGCTATCTCTATGTTGCGTCTATGTGGCAAGATGCCGTCCTTGGGATTGTATAAGATTTTTTTTCGGTTGAGTTCCTCAAGCTGAATAGCCTTTGTACAGCTAAGTTTTAAGTGAATTGTTACACCAGAACTGGCAGGAAATCAGGATTTTGAATGGACTTAAAAAAAAGAAGAGAACAACACGATAGCAGCGTCCAAGGGCTACATTGGAAAAATTTTTTTCAAAAAATGTATTAAATTATTTAAAAATAATATTACACTACAATAAAACAAACCAGATCCCATCACTATAATACAATACAAACACATATCCTTAATAAACTACTGTACAATTATCTTACATTCCTTATCAAGAATGCATTCAACACCCTGCAGAGCCCAGCGGTCCCGGAACTGCCCAGGGTGCCCGTGGACAGGGTGTATTCCCTTTCTAACCCCACCTGGGCATGGACATAACCCCAGAAAAGGGGCAGGCAGCCGGCTCGGGTAACGCCATCCACCGCCTGGCGCCTTGACCCGCGGATGGCCAGCTTGGCCAACTTCAGAAAACTTGGTACTTTTAACAAGAGTAGAGAGCCGTTCAGCTCCTATATGGAGAGAGCAAACGTGTTTTTCATGGCAAACAATATAATGGAGATTCGTGGTGAAGGGGAGATAGTGACTGAAACAAATAAGGCCGATTGCAAATGCATGAAAGCGATTCTGCTCCCGTAGATCGGTCCTGAAGTGTACGGCACACTCGTGAATCTCCTTGCACCCATGAAGGCAAAATACATGCCATTCAATGACATTATGAAGAAGTTGGAGGGGCACTTCAACCCAAAGCCTCTGGAAATTGCAGAAAGCTATAAATTTGGCACTAGAAACCAGAAGCAAAATGAGAAGCAAAATTGTATTGCGTAGAGTTTTGGTCTCCTAATCTGAGGAAAGACATTCTTGCCATAGAGGGAGTACAGAGAAGGTTCACCAGACTGATTCCTGGAATGTCAGGACTTTCATATGAAGAAAGACTGGATAGACTTGGCTTGTACTCGCTGGAATTTGGAAGATTGAGGAGGGATCTTATAGAAACTTACAAAATTCTTAAGGGGCTGGACAAGCTAGATGCAGGAAGATTGTTCTTGATGTTGGGGAAGTCGAGAACAAGGGGTCACAGTTTAAGAATAAAGGGGAAATATTTTAGGACTGAGATGAGAACAACATTTTTCACACAATAGGTGACGTTTCGGGTCAAGACCCTTCTTTTCAGACTGAAGAAGTCTCGTCATGAAACATCACCCATTCCTTCTCTCCAGAGATGCTGCCAGTCCTGCTGAGTTACTCCAGCTTTGTGTCCATCTTCAAATGACGTCACGTGCTCCAGACGGCTGTGCGTAAGCATGTAATCGCGTGCGCCCTTCGCTGGACTGTCACGGCTCAACGCGACCACGATGTCGCGTAATTTGCATGCCAAGGACACGTAAGTGGGACAGGCCCATGTTGTTATTCATTCTTCCGTCTGGAATATTGGCTAATTGCAGGTACATTAACTAGCCCAGTATGCCAGAAGAAACTGAGGATGACTTGCAATCTGAGGGGTAGAATCAAGAATGTGACAGACCTGTTACTGAAAAACTGTTGCACTGCCAAGATGGGACTGAGGGAGTGATGTGCAGTCAGAGATGGGACTGAGGGACTGCTGCACTGTCATGAGTGTCGACTGCGGGAGTGCCAAGCTGTCAGGATGGGATTGAAGGAGTGCTGCACTGTCAGGGGTGTGACTGAGGGAATGCTGTACTGTCAGGGGTGTGACTGAGGGAATGCTGCACTGTCTGGGTGGGACTGAGGGAATGCTGCACTGTCTGGGTGGGACTGAGGGAATGCTGCACTGTCTGGGTGGGACTGAGGGAATGCTGCACTGTCTGGGTGGGACTGAGGGAAGGCTGCACTGTCTGGGTGGGACTGAGGGAATGCTGCACTGTCTGGGTGGGACTGAGGGAAGGCTGCACTGTCTGGGTGGGACTGAGGGAAGGCTGCACTGTCTGGGTGGGACTAAGGGAAGGCTGCACTGTCTGGGTGGGACTGAGGGAATGCTGCACTGTCTGGGTGGGACTGAGGGAATGCTGCACTGTCTGGGTGGGACTGAGGGAATGTTGCAATGTCCCGTAGGATTGAGAGAATGCTGCAATGTCAGGGATGGGACTGAGGGAGTGGTGCACTGTTGGGTGGGAGTGAGCAGGTGATGGTACACCAGGATGGGCCTAAGGAAGTGCTATGCTGTCAGGAGTGGGACTGAGGAAGTGCTGCAATGTCAGACTGCACTTTGAAAGCAGGGATGGGATCGGTCAAAGTCAGCATGGATTTATGAAGGGGAAATCATGCTTGACTGATCTTTTGGAATTTTTTGAGGATGTGACAAATAGAATGGATAAGGGAGAGCCAGTGGTTGTGGTGTATCTGGACCTTCAAAGAGCCTTTGACAAGGTCCCACACAAGAGAATAGTGGGCAAAATTAGAGCACATGGTATTGGCTATGGGGTATTGACATGGATGGTGTAAAGGAGTCTAATCTGACACACTATAACCTTTACTAGAGTCTTTAATATAGCACATGGCACACACGTCCCAGTACTGGCTGCACCCAGCCTTCAGGCGTACCAGGACAAAATGGGAGGAGGAGAAGGGAGGAGATCATAGTTATACTGATGTGAGAGGGCGTGTTAATGGTGATGAGGTAACTACATTATAGGTTGCATGCATAAACCATCTACATCCTTTTCCATACAATTTAAACAAAGTTATAAGAACAGCACATTGATTATACAGGACCTGCAAAACTAGGCAAAGTCTCCGTAGCGATCCGGAGGTCTGACGATCCGACCCGAGCGGGTGCGCACAGGACCCTCACCCTCCCCACCCGAAAGCAGAGAGGGCATACCGGAAACAGGAGCAGGGGAGAAAGAGAAGGGCAGTGGGGACCCCGGCTGCAAGGGGGCCCGGCAGGAACGGGAGAACCAGGAGAGAGGGGAGGGGAGGAATGGGCAGCAGGCGGAGAGAGAGAGACGGGCAGGAGGAGAGCGGACCGGAGAACGGAGAACTGGAGGTGTTACAGGCATGTTACGGGCAGGGGGCACGTTACGGGCGGGGGGTACCGCAGGCGGAGGAGAATAATGAACAGCAGCAGGAGGAGGTTTCGGCTCCCTGACCGCCAACAGGTGCTGACGGCTGCGCCGGTAGACGGTGCCCTCATAGTCCACTAAGTAGGAACGCGGCGAATCGTCGACCCCCACCACGGTAGCGAGCTTGGAGAAACCGGTGGACGTCTGCAATCGGACGACCTGGCCAGGAAGTAGTGGGGAGAGAGGGACGGCTGGACTTGTCGTGCGAGCGGCGTTGAATTTCGTGCTTCTGAGCGATACGCTGCTGGACGGCAGAAGGCTGCAGGACCCTGGGCACCAGAGTCTGCTGTGCAATCGGCATCGGGGGGTGAATAACACGGGACATAAGCCTTTGGGCAGGCGATTTAATAGTACAGTCTCTGGATATGTTCCGAAGGTTCAGCAACCCCTGGTAGAAATCACCATTAGAGAGATAGGACTGTTCAAGCAGGTGCTTTGCACTGCGCACAGCGCGCTCAGCCAGGCCATTGCTCTGCGGGTACTCCGGACTGCTGGTGTAGTGGTCGAAGTTCCACTTTGTAGCGAAGGCTTTGAACTCAGCGCTGGTGAACTGGCGGCCGTTGTCAGTCTGTAGCCGGACAGGAGATCCAAACGTGGCGAAGTGGCGGCGGAGCTTGCTGATGACCATCTCCGAGGTGATGGCAGGGAGAAGGTCCACCTCAAACTAGTTAGAGTAAGAATCCACCAAAACGAGGTACTGTTTCCCACGCCATTCAAAAATGTCGGCAGCCAGCGAGGACCAAGGCATGTCAGGGGCAGGCTGTTGTAGTAGCGGCTGACGCTGCTGATGCGGGGCAAGAGAATTGCAGTCCGGGCAGGAGGCCACTCTAGCCTTGATGTACTTCGCCATGCCAGGCCAATAGTACTGTTCCTGGGCATGCGAGACAGTGGCGTCGGCCCCCGGATGCCCCAAAAACCGGTAAACGGGAGACGCAAGTCTAACTAACAATCTGACACCATGTAAAGGAGTCTAGTCTGACACACTATAACCTTTACTAGAGTCTTTAATATAGCACATGGCACACACGTCCCAGTACTGGCTGCACCCAGCCTTCAGGCGTACCAGGACAAAATGAGAGGAGGAGAAGGGAGGAGATCATAGTTATACTGATGTGAGAGGGCGTGTTAATGGTGATGAGGTAACTACATTATAGGTTGCATGCATAAACCATCTACAGATGGGGTATTGACATGGATAGAGAACTGGTTGGCAGACAGGAATCAAAGAGTAGGAATTAACGGGTCCTTTTCAAGATGGCAGGCAGTGATTATTGGAGTGCCGCAAGGCTCGGTGCTGGGACCCCAATTGTTTACAATATATATTAATAATTTAGACGAGGGAATTAAATGCAACATCTTCAAGTTTGCGGATGACACAACGCTGGGTAGCAGTGTGAGCTGCGAGGAGGATACTATGAGGCTGCAGGGTGACATGGATAAGTTAGGTGAGAGGGCAGAAGCATGGTAGATGCAGTATAATGTGGATACAATTCTTAGAGGATTGGACAGGCTGGATGCAGGAAAAAGGTTCTGGACTCCCCCCGATGTTGGGGGAGTCCAGAACCAAGGGTCACAGTTTAAGAATAAGGGGGATGCCATTTCGGACTGAGCTGAGGAAAAATATTTTCACCCAGAGAGTTGTGAATCTGTGGAATTATCTGCCACAGATGGCAGAAGAAGCCAATTCATTGGATTATATTCAAACAACAGTTATTTTTAGCTCTTAGGGCTAAGGGAATCAAGGGATATGGGGAAAAAGCCAGAACGGGGTACTGATTTTGGATGATCAGTCATGATCATATTGAATGGCGATACTGGCTCGAAGGGCTGGATGGCTTACTCCTGCACCTATTTCCTATGTTTCTATGTCAGGTTAGGACCAATGAAGTGATTTATTTTAATGGCAACTATGAACTGACATGGAGAAACTACCACTTCCATTAGCTTATGAGCAAACTCTTGCCAGCACGGATATTGATTAGGATAGATTTTGTGATGCCCCAGTCAAACAATTAACCAAAATGTTCTTAAGTCCATCAGTCAGTGCTTAGGGACTGCATCATTTTATTGTCTAATTGTCGTTTGAGCACAGAACAATGGAAGAATTAATAGAGGGGGAATTAATCAGCTCACATCCATCCAGAATGTTCAGAAGTAATTAGTGATTGTTGAAGTAGGAATAATTTCTGAAGTGCAATGAGATGTAACATTATTTCATTAACACATGTTGGATTTAAGCCATGAGAAGGTACTTTTCGAGATAACGAGCATTGGTTTACATTCTCTACACAAAGCACATTCTAACAGGTTTATAGATTTTAAATAAAAAAAAACACACATCAACGTTCATGGCATTCAAATCTTTCTGCTTTGTGTCTTTTCATGTTAGCTTGCCAATGGCATGTTCCTTCAATAGTGAAACGCGTCAGTTGATTTCAGTGGACAATAAGGTGTATGTGAAATGTCAAATGTTATTCCATTTTCAAAATAAATGCCTCTGCCCAGTCTTTTTCATCTGCCTTCCAGTTTCAATACCTCAGGGGCTTTTTTTTAATATGACAATCAAACCTATATTTTACTTTAATACAGCAGATGACCTTCAGCTTCCTATTGTGTATGTCTATGTAACAACGTACTTCTGTGTGTGCTAAAGGGCCTGTCCCACTTTCATGACCTAATTCACGACCTCTGCCGAGTTTGCCCTTGACTCATACTTGCAGCATGGTCATCACAAGGTCGTAGGAGGTCGTAGGTAGGTCGTGGCAGGAATTTTTTGAAGATGTAACTAGGAAAATGGACAAGGGAGTTCCAGTGGATGTAGTGTACCTGGACTTTCAGAAAGCATTTGATAAGGTCCCACATAGGAGATTAGTGAGCAAAATTAGGGCACATGGTATTGGGGGTAGAGTGCTGACATGAATAGAGAAGTGATTGGCAGAAAGGAAGCAAAGAGTAGGGATTAACGGGTCCCTTTCAGAATGGCAGGCAGTGACTAGTGGGGTACCGCAGGGCTCGGTGCTGAGACCGCAGCTATTTACAATATACATCAATTATTTGGATGAAGGGATTCAAAGTAACATTAGCAAATTTGCAGATGACACAAAGCTGGGTGGCAGTGTGAACTGTGAGGAGGATGCTATAAGAATGCAGTGCGACTTGGACAGGTTGGGGGAGTGGGCAGATGCATGGCAGATGAAGTTTAATGCGGATAAATGTGAGGTTATCCACTTTGGTAGCAAAAACAGAAAGGCATATTACTATCTAAATGGCATCAAGTTGGGAAAAGGGGAAGTACAACGGGATCTGGGGGTTCTTATACATCAGTCTATGAAAGTAAGCATGCAGGTACAGCAGGCAGTGAAGAAAGCAAATGGCATGTTGGCCTTTATAACAAGAGGAATCGAATATAGGAGCCAAGAGGTCCTTCTCCAGTTGTACAGAGCCCTAGTGAGACCACACCTGGAGTATTGTGTGCAGTTTTGGTCCCCTAATTTGAGGAAGGACATTCTTGCTATTGAGGTAGTGCAGCGTAGGTTTACAAGGTTAATTCTCGGGATGGCGGGACTGTGTTATACTGAGAGAATGGAACAGCTAAGCTTGTACACTCTGAAGTTTAGAAGGATGAGAGGAGATCTCATTGAAACATATAAGATTGTTAAGGGCTTGGACAAGCTAGAGGCAGGAAACATGTTCCCGATGTTGGGAACCAGGGGCCACAGTTTAATAATAAGGAGTAAACCATTTAGAACGGAGACGAGGAAACACTTTTTCTCACAGAGAGTGGCGAGTCTGTGGAATTCTCTGCCTCAGAGGGTGGTGGAGGCAGGTTCTCTGGATGCATCAACAGAGAGCTAGATAGGGCTCTTAAAAATAGCGGAGTCAGGGGATATGGGGAGAAGGCAGGAATGTGGTACTGATTGGGGATGATCAGCCATGATCATATTGAATGGCGGTGCTGGCTCAAAGTGGCAAATGGCTTACTCCTACACCTATTGTCTATTGTCTATTGCCATGGTGCTAGTCGTAGGTACTCGTGGCATCAAGTAGATCGGGGCGTTTTTTTCTAGCATGATGAAAAATGTCCACGAGTAACAAAGGTCATGAATTAGGTGGTGAAAGTGGGACAGGCCCTTAAATTTGCTGTCTACTTCCCTTATTGACCTTTCTGTCCATGGCCTCCTCCTTTGCTAGTGTGATGTAACATGCAAACAGGAGGAACAACTCTTCGTATTCTCCTTGGGTAGTTTACAATCCAACAGATTGAATATTGAATTCACCAAATTCTGGTCTGTCTGTCTGTCTGTCTGTCTGTCTGTCTGTCTGTCTGTCTGTCTGTCTGTCTGTCTGTCTGTCTCTCTCTCTCTCTCTCTCTCTCTCTCTCTCTATCTAATTCCTCTCTCTCTCTCTCTCTATCTCTCTCCTCTCTCTCTCTCTCTCTCTCTCTCTCTCTCTCTCTCTCTCTCTCTCCCCTCTCCCTCTCCCCCCCCCCCTCTCTCTCTCCCCCTCTCCACCCGTCCATAAGACCAAGGAGCTACTAAATGTGTAGAATGAAACTGCAGATGCTGATTTATACCGAAGATAGACACAAAGTGCTGGGGTAATTCATTGGGTCAGGCAGCATCTCTGGAGAAAAAGGATGGGTGATGTTTTGGTTCAGGACCTGAAGACGAGTTTGGCTGAAGATCTACAAACCTGTCTCCATTTGCAGATCAGGGATAGACAGAATTAACAGCTTCAAGTTCCTGGATATGCATATCTCTCATGATCTCTCCTGGATCCAGCAGTGATACAATCATCAAGAAAGCCCATCACTGGCTCAACTTCCTTTGAAGTTTGAGGAGGTTTGGCATTCTAATGGACTTCTACAGGTGTACGGTGGAGAGCATATTGACAGATTGACAGGTTTCATTGACAGGTTGCATCAAGACCTGGTTTGGCAACTCAAATGCCCAAAATCGAAGGAGATAACACTACCCAGTCCAAAACAGGTACTGACTTCCCCCCCCCCATCGAAATGATCAAAAGGATTCTCTGTCTCTGAAAGGCAGCCAGCATTATCAAGGACCCACACCACCCTGGCCATGCTCTCAATTCACTTCTGGCATTGGGAAGAAGGTATAGGAGTCTAAAAACCATGACCTCCAGGTTCTGGAACAGCTTCTTCCCAACAATCAACAGGCTACAACAACCAAACTACAAACTACCTTGGTACACAAAAAAGCTGGAGAAACTCAGCGGGTGCAACAGCATCTATGGAGCGAAGGAAATAGGCAACGTTTCGGGCCGAAACCCTTCTTCAGACTGATCGGGGGCGGGGGTGGGCGGGGACAAGAAAGGAAAAAGGAGGAGGAGCCCGAAGGCTGGAGGATGGGAGGAGACAGCAGGGGGACTGAGGAAGGGGAGGAGACAGCAAGGACTAACAAAATTGGGAGAATTCGATGTTCATGCCCCCAGGATGCAGACTGCCCAAACGGAATATGAGGTGCTGTTCCTCCAACTTCCGGTGCTGCTCGCTGTGGCCATGGAGGAGACCCAGGACAGAGAGGTCGGAGACGGAGTGGGAGGGGGAGTTGAAGTGCTGAGCCACCGGGAGGTCAGCTTGGTTATTGCGGTTATACAAACTACCTTGGTTGCGCTATTGACTTTGGGCTTTTGGTTAGTTTTGCACTTCTTCCTCGTGTCCGGCCATCTTCTATATCACGTCTTTCCAGTCGGTCAGTGACGGTTGACGGTCGGTGGTTGCAGAATTGGCCACTTCAGTCAGTCAATGTGGTACAGTTTCTGTCGTCAGCATTGACCGGGATGCACCAAGTGGAGGCTTCTGCTTGCATCCCAGTTTTGCATTAATATTGTTTTTTTTTTTTTTTAATCCGACTTGTTATTTAAAAAAAAAATTATGTTATCTTTTGAGTATTTGTGTTTACAGATCTGTTACGCTGCTGCAAGTAAGACTCACTGTTTGTATCAATACATATGTCCTAATTGAAGGCTCTTGGACTATCTTTCATCAGACTTTACTGGACTTTTATCTTGCACTAGACCTTAATCCCTTAATCATGTGTCTGTACACTGTGGACGGCTTGTTTGTAATCATGTATATTGTTTCCGCTGACTGGTTAGCTCGCAATAAAAAAGCTTTTTGCTGTGCCTTGGCACACGTGACAATAAACTAAATTAAACTAGACCAAGCATGTTAGATGTGTAGGAAGGACCTACCAATGCTGGTTTACACCAAAGATAGGCATAAAATGCCAGAGTAACTTTGCGTGTCAGGCAGCATCTTTGGACTCTCAATCTGAAGAAGGGTCTCTACCTAAAACATGGGGTGGGAGATTGCAACCTTCATGTGGTCCACCCTGTTTCAACAAATGCAATCAACCTGGCATGCACAACAGAAGATCAAACAGAACACAACTTTAGGCTGTGCACGACATATGCAAGAAGGAGAAGAAGACCTAAAACATCACTTATTCCTTTTCTCCAGAGATGCTGTCTGGCCCACTGAGTTACTCCAGCTTTTTGTGTCTATCTAAATATGATTGATTCACTTTTTATTCTTGCCTCTTGAATATTCCTGAAGGTTATGCCACATGACTTTCTGGTCAGACCATTCCTGTAAATGCTATCCATTTACTTCATGAAGATTTGTGACTTGGACAGGTTGGGGGAGTGGGCAGTTGCATGGCAGATGAAGTTTAATGCGGATAAATGTGAGGTTATCCACTTTGGTAGCAAAAACAGGAAGGGAGATTATTATCTAAATGGCGTCAAGTTGACAAAAGGGGAAGTACAACGGGATCTGGGGGTCCTTGTTCATCAGTCTATGAAAGTAACCATGCAGGTACAGCAGGCAGTGAAGAAAGCAAATGGCATGTTGGCCTTTATAACGAGGAATCGAACATAGGAGCAAAGAGGTCCTTCTGCAGTTGTACAGAGCCCTAGTGAGACCACACCTGGAGTATTGTATGCAGCTTTGGTCCCCTAATTTGGGGAAGGACATTCTTGTTATTGAGGGAGTGCAGCGTAGGTTTACAAGGTTAATTCCCGGGATTGCGGGACTGTCATATGCTGAGAGAATGGAGCAGCTGGGCTTGTACACTCTGGAGTTTAGAAGGATGAGAGGGTATCTCATTGAAACATATAAGATTGTTAAGGGCTTGGACACACTAGAGGCAGGAAACATGTTCCCGATGTTGGGGGAGTCTAGAAACCAGGGGCCACAGTTTAAGAAAAAGGAGTAAGCCATTTAGAACGGAGAAGAGGAAACTTTTTCTCACAGAGAGTGGTGAGTCCGTGGAATTCTCTGCCTCAGAAGGTGGTGGAGCCAGGTTCCCTGTATGCTTTCAAGAGAGAGAGCTAGATAGTTTTCTGTTTCATCTCAAGTCAAGCACATTTTGCAACAGCACGAGATATGCCCCTGACCCACTTAGGAAACCTGAACGGAAACCTCTGGAGACTTTGCACCCCACCCAAGCTTTCCGTGCGGTTCCCGGAGGTTGCAGGTGGTTGCCGGAGGTTGCAGGTAGTGGAAGCAGGTAGGGAGACTGACAAAAACCTCCGGGAACTGCACGGAAACCTTGGGTGTGGTACAAAGTCTCCAGAGGTTCCTGTTCCAGTTTCCTAAGTGGGACAGGGTCAATACTGTTTAGAGGCAAGCCGGAGGGAAAGACTGGGAAGTATTTGGGGATTCATAAACCTTTCTATGTACATCACTGTGTTAAAAGCACAGTCCATCAGGAGTTAGTAATGTAGCAGAACAGTTTCTTCAGTATGTTTACTGTATAAGATCACATCCTTGAGATGATTGTGTTAGATTTACTTGCTATCATTGGGGATCATTGTGCAATCATGATGGACAACAGTAATTACTGTGCGGTCCCTATTGTCAATGGGGAATTAGCTTGGATCGCAATCCCTAATGTTCGGGAGTGAACTCACAGTAATTCACAATGATAGTACTCCTCAATGAATCAGTGTGATCTTACACTGTAATTCCTTTCTGATTGGAAGTCTCAATACATGGGATGGGAGCGCAAACTATTAGAAAGTAAATGGAGAATATTTGTCCCGAATGGCATGTGAAAGGACCTCTCGGAATGGGCATGACTGAGAAAGGAATAGTTTATCTCTCGAATTCTCTATCCTAGAGGCATGCACGGGTTACATTATTGCCGACAATGAGAGTGTAGATACATATTTGGAATATTAGGGAATTGAAGAATACAGGGAACTGTATACAGTGGTAGATTTGCTGCCATACAACGCCGGAGACCCGGGTTTGAACCTGACTACGGGTGCTGTCTGTACGTGTTTGTACATTCTTCCTGTGACCAGATGTTTTTTTTCTGGTTGTTCCAGTCCCCTCCCACACTCCAAAGGTATACAGGCTTGTAGGATAATTGGCTTTGGTATAAAATTGTAAATTCTCCCTAGTATGAAGGATAATGAAAGTGTACGTGTGATCGCTGGTTGGCGCAGTCTCAGTAGGCCAATGGACTGGGCAATCAAGGGCAGACAAAGAAACAAATATTAAATACTTCTTCTTCTATCGAGTCCACACACAAGATTAGAAGCTGAACACACGTCTCGGCATCTGTATACGACGGTGTTTGTCTTGCGTTTCTTGTGCTTCATGTGCGTGGTGGTGGAAAGATTGGAGAAAACAGGGCCACAACGTGAACCGTTGAATACTTAATTTGCTGGATTTTAAAGTAATGTTTTGGGGACGCTGCGAGTCCACTGCCCTGCCAGCAGCATGTTCATTACTTTGACTTTTTGTGGTTTTTTTTGGTATGTCCAAGTGCTTGTTTTGGTGTTTCGCGGTATGTCTTGTGTGGGGGGTGGGGGGAGGGGGGAGGAAGTGGGAAACCGTTTTTCAGTCTCCGGTGGGAAAATAGCCAATTCAGGCAATCCAGGCCGCGGAATGTGTTAGATTGTCCCAATGTCAGAGTTACAATCATCCCGACAAGAGGGCCTGTACATCCGGCCGTCTGTAGCGTTGACTACAGAGGGTTCATGGCCCCGACCACGGATGAACAAAGGAGGTGGACTGACTGAACTTTGTTGCCTTTGACCACAGTGAGGGATGCTGTGGTGGATGTTTATGTTGAATTCTATTGTGTATTGAGTGTTCTTTTTTCAGTTGTATCACTGCAGGCAAATTCATTGTACCTTAGTTGGTGCATGTGACGAATATATATGTATTATATTGTACAGGTTCACAATCTCTTATCCGAAAACCTTGGGACCAGACACTTTTCGGATTTCGGAATTTTTCGGATTTCGGAATGGAAGATTTTTTAGGGTAGATTTTAACCGGGTGGTTCAGTGGTAGAGTGCTCGGCTCGTGGCCACAAGGTCACGAGTTTGCACCTCGATCTCGGCGGTAACTCAGTGAGGGAGGTAGCGCTCTCTTGTCACCCTAGCGGGGCTACATGGCCTTAGGTGGCCTAGCTCGGGGATTCTTGAATTCCCGAATAAATAATTTTCAAAAAAGATAAAACTTTAAACATAAACTGGCTCAAACTAAGCTAAACTAAGCTAAACACATGAAAATATACTTACATGCAGTGTTTGGTTTTCGGAGCTTTTCGGTTTTCGGAATTTGGGATAAAATGATGTGAACCTGTATTAGAAACATAGAAACATAGAAAATAGGTGCAGGAGGAGGCCATTTGGCCCTTCGAACCAGCACCGCCATTCATTGCGATCATGTGACCTGTATTGTTACCTTTGAAAATTTTGGTCAAGAGTGGAACTCGCTATCAAAACATGGAGGGGACGGGGGGGGCCATCTTTTGGCGGCCACGCGGCATGCGCACACACACACACGCGTGCGAGGCTCAATCCAGCGCTAAATGCGGAGATTTAAATATCGGGATTACAAAAACTTGGGGGGGGGAGGGGGAGGAGATGTCCCCCTCCTCTCAAAACATGGCGGGGACGTGTCCCCTCTGGCCCCGCCGGTTTTTCCGCCCCTGATTTTGGTATGACTTTATATTGGGCATTCCAGCTGAATTCCACACACACACCCTCTTCACCTCCCTCTTCGTGTGTGGTTCATCATATTTAAGTTCGGAGGAAGGACTCTAGATTTAAAACTGTGTGAACTTTGTTCAGCCTGCAGATTCCAGTGCTTCCAGTATTTCTCATTTTTGTTTCAGGCTTACAGCATCTGCAGTTTTTGGTCCAACAGTCGTAATCAGTTGGATCCTTGTTGTTTAGCATTGCCAATTTGAATAGGAGTTAAGATGCCATTACAAATCCCTTGTATCCCATAGCAACATGACTTCAGTCAGACAAGTACATAATTGAACAGCTATGGTTGGCTAAACAGCATCTTCAAAATTTGAAATTCAATAGAAATGGCTAACCACAAAAATGAAACCGCTGGCGCGATAATTCTGGATAGACACAAGATGCTGGAGAAACTCAGGCAGTATCTCTGGAGAGAAGGAATGGGTGATGTTTTGGGTTGAGACCCTTCCTCAGATTGAGTCAGGGGAAAGGGAAACGAGATTTAGATGATGATGTCGAGAGATATAGAACAAATGAATGAAAGATGTGCAAAAAAGTAATGATGATAAAGGAAACAGGCTTTTTGCAAGGTGAGAGCGAGAAGCTGTTGCGACTTGGATGGGGGAAGGATAGAGAGAAAGGGAATGCAAGGGTTACTTGACGTTAGAGAAATCAATATTCATACTGAAGATACACACAAAATTCTGGATTAACTCAGTGGGACTGGTAGCATCTTTGGAAAGAAGGAATGGGTAACATTTTGGGTCGTGACCCTTCTTCAGACTGATGTCAAGGGAGAGGGACATACATAGATAAGTATGTGTAAGGTGTGAAATCAGGACAAGGGGGATGGAGATCAAGGAAAATATATCATTGTCAGCTGGAAGAAGCTAACAACAAAGCAAACTGTGATAAAATGTAGTCGGAGACAGTCAGACTGGTCGGAGAACTGGGATGGGGGAGGGGCGGAGAGAAAAGGAAAGCAAGGGTTAAATGAAATTAGAGAAGTCAATGTTCATACCACTGGGGTGTAAGCTGCCCAAGCAAAACATTCCTCCAATTTGTGTTTAACCTGATGCTATTCAATCTGTGTTTAGCCTGATGCTGTTCCTCCAATAATTCTGTTCTATACAGCCTTGGAAAATAAGCCAATAGCAAATTGAATCACAAGATGAGGAGTTGGTAGATGTGGAGGGTGAGAGGAGATAGTTAATGAGGTGTCATGCAGAAACAAATTATTTTCTGAAGGTTGAGGCAGTGTTTGCCAGTTCAGCACCATCATGTTCTTCCTACTGAGAGGAAATTATTTAAATTAATGCATATTACATGTTCAACAAAGATAGGCACAACATGCTAGAGTAACTCAGCATGACAGGCAACATTTCTGGAGAGAAAGAATGGGATATATATCTATTAGACTAGAGGAGGCTTTGTGGAGCACCAGTATGGGTGTTGTGGGCTGAAGGGACTGGTGTCCAGAGGGCTAGTAGGGACATTGTGGGCCGAAATGATTCTTGGGCTTGCGGCTCAGCCACTGAAGCCTGTTGTGATGGCAACTCAATCATTCATGGCTGGTGGGCTGGCAGTTGACTCATGGCTATTCATTGAAATTACACTTCAAGCTGGGTGCAAGGCCACCAAATTCAAGTGCAGTCTCATACCATTTCAGGCAGGGTGCAAGGCCACTAAAGCCTGCGAGTTGAGACCTCTCCCTCCACCATCTTGCAGAGACTGAGCCAAGCCCACACTTCTGGGTTTTATAGTCCCTTCCCCCCCTCCCACCAGAAGGGGCATGGCCTTCATGGCATGATTGATAGGAGAGAGAATCTCAACATTTTCTAAACACTAATGACTCTTTTATTTTTAATTGATGGGAAAAATCCTCGGTACCTCATGAGCTGAGGGGGACTGATTAAGATGGCCAAAAATCAAAGCCGCACGTGGTAGCGTTTTTTCTAAAATCAATATAAAGCGCAAACAGGAAGTGGTCAAGATTAGACTTTTAATTATATAGAAGGCAAGGCAACCTTAATTAGGCAAGACAACCTTAATTAGGCAAGGCAACACTAATTAGGCAAGGCAACACTAATTAGGCAAGGCAACACTAATCAGGCAAGGCAACACAGCTTTATCATTTCCAAACCAAAGGCAACACAGCTTTAGCATTTCCAAACCAAAGGCAGCACAGCTTTAGCATTTCCAAACCAAAGGCACACAGCTTTAGCATTTCAAAACTATATTTTCAAACAACATTAAGGGCACTGACAGATCAGTAAAACCACTCACAGTTTAGTAGACATGTGTTCAGTGTTATTCACAGCTCAGACTGAGAGACGCGATGCTCTCACTCTCAAATCTTGCAGAGACTGACTGAGGCACTCAACACTTCTGGGTTTTATAGTCTGTCCGGAATGGGCATGGCCTTCAGGCGAGATAATCCCAACATTTTTTAAACACAAATAACTCTTTTATATTCTTTTGAAACCGTTTATCAGTCAATCACCTGGATGGAGTTGCATCTTTTCTCTGTGTCGCATCTTCCCCCCCCCCCCCCCCCCCCCCCCCCCCCACCCCACCCCACCCCACACCAACTGCATTAGCGTGGCCTTTCCTGCCAGAGACCGGCCAGAGCTTCCTTGGCGGCACAGCACTGAATTATCATCGCAGAGCGAGGTGATGCCTTCCCGGGGATTGTCTGGGTTGGTGCTCTGGAGTGTTGGGCCTGCTGACTTTAACACCGTGGAGCTGTGGTTTGCGTAGCTTCTAGCCGTGGACACGACGCTGACTTTAAAATCATGGAAGCCTGAGATCTTTTGCCGGGGATCGCCAGTGTTGGAGCTCCATGTTGGAGCTGCGCTCAGCTCGGCCTGTGGACTTCGGAAGCCGCGGTCTCCGGTAGGTAGCAGCCGATTCGGAAACTCCAAGCCGCGAGTGTGTTCCTCCATTCCGACACCAAAGTTCCGATCATCCCAGCGAGCGGGCCTGTACTTCGGGCCGTCCATAGCAGTGACTGTGGAGGGTTCCAAGGCCCCGAACACGGGTGAACAAAGAGTAAGATGACTGAACTATATTGCCTTCCATCACAGTGTCATGTTTTGTGTTATTTTTATTTGTAGGGCTGTACGGTAATTCAAATTTCACTGTACCAATTGGTTGTTTTTTACAATTTATTGTGACAATAAATGTATACTTGAACTTGAATTCTGACACCAGATGCCCAGTTATATAAGAATGCAACACCGTAATGTAAAGGAAATGGAAATGTTATGGTGAAACCCAAAATGAATGTCTTAGTGCCATGCTCCTTAACCACATATTTTTGAAAACATATCTATTTGTACTTGTGTAACACATCATTTTTAAACTATTCAAAAGTTGCTCCTAATTTTCACCTGTTTCCATGAGTGTTTGGCA
Source organism: Leucoraja erinaceus (assembly GCF_028641065.1). Lineage (NCBI taxonomy): Eukaryota > Metazoa > Chordata > Chondrichthyes > Rajiformes > Rajidae > Leucoraja > Leucoraja erinaceus. The sequence continues at coordinate 9,440,659 of NC_073378.1, forward strand.
TGACTAGGTTGGGCCACAATTACATTCTCACCATCTCTTTTATCTTGGATACTTAGATCTTTATTTCCATTCATGTAGGGAAATAAAGAGGGCTAGTATGCAAATTGTGGGGCAAATGGATTCTTGGGCTGGCGTCTCAGTCAATCAAGCCTGTTGTGCTGGCAACTTACTCACTCATGGCTGGTGGGCTGGTAGTTGACTCACGGCTAATCCTTGAAATTCTATTTCAAGCAGTGTATAAGGCCACCAAATTCAAGTGCAGTTTCATTCCATTTGAAGTAGGGTGCAAAACCACTAAAGACAGCGATTCATGACCTCACCCTCCTCCATCCTTTCAACTTCAAGCCAATGCATCCAAGCCACCATTTGCAGTAAGTAGTGCATTTCAACTTCATGCCACCATTTGCAGTAATAGGTGCCTTTCAACTTCAAGCCAAAGCAACCAAGCCACTATTTGCAGTAAGTAGTGCCTTTCAACGTCATGCTACCATTAGCAGTAAATAGTGCCTTTCAACTTCAAGCCAAAGCACCCAAACTACCATTTGCAGTAAGTAGTGCCTGTCAACCTCATGCCACCATTTGCAGTAAGTAGTGCCTTTCAACTTCAAACCAAAGCATCCAAGCCACCATTTGCAGTAAGTAGTGCCTTTCAACTTCAAGCCAATGCACCCACGCCCCCATTTGCAGTAAGTAAGGCATTTTAACTTCAAGCCACACCTAAGCTACCATTTGCAGTAAGTAGTGCCTTTCAACTTCAAGCCAAAGCAACCAAGCCAACTTTCGCAGTAATAGTGCCTTTCAACTTCAAGCCAAAGCTCCCAAGCCACCATTTGCAGTAAGTAGTGCCTTTCAACTTCTTGTCACCATTTGCAGTAAGTGGTGTCTTTCAACTTCAAGCCACACCCAAGCCATCATTTGCAGTAAGTAGTGCCTTTCAACTTCAAAGCTCCCAAGCCACCATTTGCAGTAAGTGGTGTATTTCAACTTCAAGCCACACCCAAGCTATCATTTGCAGTAAGTGGTGTCTTTCAACTTCAAGCCACACCCATGCCATACCCAAGCCACCATTCGCAGTAATAATGCCTTTCAACTTCAAGCCAAAGCTCCCAAGCCTCCATTTGCAGTAATAGTGCCTTTCAACTTCAAACCAAAGATCCCAAACCACCATTTGCAGTAAGTAGTGCTTTCAACTTCAAGCCAAAGCAACCAATCCACCATTTGCAATAAGTAGTGCCTTTCAACTTCATGCCACCATTTGCAGTAAGTGGTGTCTTTCAACTTCAAGCCACACGCAAGCCACCATTTGCAGTGTGTAGTGCCTTTCAACTTCATGCCACCATTTGCAGTAAGTGGTGTCTTTCAACTTCAAGCCACACCCAAGCTACCATTTGCAGTAAGTAATGCCTTTCAACTTCAAGCCACACGCAAGCTCCCATTTGCAGTAAGTAATGCCTTTCAACTTCAAGCCAATCTCCCAAGCCACCATTTGCAGTAAGTAGTGCCTTTCAATTTCAAGACACACCCAAGCCATGCCAACTGGGGGGAGGGGGCTTTCTGGAGCGCTAGTATGAACCATTTTAGAACCAATAGTCATTTTTTTTTTGCAAGCTTTAGGACCAATAGACATTTTTTTTTGCAAGCTTTAGAACCAATAGATATTTTTTGCAAGCTTTAGAACCAATAAACATTTTTTGCAAGCTTTGGAACCAATAGACATTTTTTTGCAAGCTTTAGAACCAATTTTTGCAAGCTTTAGAACCAATAGACATTTTTTTTTGCAAGCTTTAGCACCAATAGACATTTTTTTTTTGCAAGCTTTAGAACCAATAGACATTTATTTTGCAAGCTTTAGAACCAATAGACATTTTTTTGCAAGATTTAGAACCAATAGACACTTTTTTGCAAGATTTAGAACCAATAGAGACACTTTTTTGCAAGCTTTAGAACCAATAGACATTTTTTGCAAGCTTTAGAACCAATAGACTTTTTTTTGCAAGCTTTAGAACCAATAGACATTTTTTTTGCAAGCTTTAGAACCAATTGACATTTTTTGCAAGCTTTAGAACCAATAGACACATTTTTTGCAAGCTTTAGAACCAATAGGCACATTCTGCAAGCATTTTAGAACCACTAAGGGCACTTACATTTGAGTAGACATGTGTTCAGTGTTATTCACAGCTCAGAGAAACGTGACACTCTGCCTTCCTCCATCTTGAAGTGACTGTGTGGCACACCACTTCCTGGTTTTATAGTCACCCCCCCCCCCTGCCGCCAGCGGGGGCAGCAGAGATAATGGGGAATTTTGTTAAAACATTAATATCTCTGTCATTTTTAATCGACGGGAAAGATCCTTGACACACATGCGGCAGAGGGGGGCTTTGAGCAAGGTGGCCAAAGATGATGGCCGAAGGTGGCGACGTTCTCTCGGAAATCGCAGCACAGATGGCCAAAACCGGTCAAGAACAGACTTTTAGTAATATATAGATTTGGATTCCAATGTCATTAAGATGGTGAGTAATTGTGAGGATTAAATCAAAACTGATGGGATAGTGGGCACTGTAAAAGGGTATTCAAATATTAAAATGGGATAGATCAACTGTGGAAGTGGACCAAAGAATGGCAAATGGAATTTAACTCAGATAAGTGTGAGGTGCTGCACTTTGGTAATTTGAAACAGGGCAAGACTTGCACAGGAAATGAAAGGGCCCTGGAGAGTGTTGTAAATCAGAGGGCCAGAGGTGTCGGTAAAATGGGGTTAAAGTTACGGGGAGAGATTCCGTTAATGTGGAGACATAGGTGGGCAAGGTGGTGAAGAAGGCATTAAGGGCCTGTCCCACGAGCATGCGACTGCATGCAGCAAGCGCGACCTAACGTGGTCGCTTGAGCCGTGCGGCTTCGTGGAGCCGGTCCCACTTCGATCGCAGGAACCATATAGAGTTGTGCGGAGCTGGTCCCGACATCGCGCGGGGCACCAAAAAACTGACAGTGTCCAAAAATTCCGCGCAACAATGGCATGCCAGCCCGCAGCCGCGTTGAGGCCTTATGCACCTCCTCGACAGGCGTGTGCAGCGTCTCGCTGCCGTATGCAGTGTCTTGACACCGTATGCAGCGTCTTGACGCCGTACACAGCGTCTTGACGGCGTACGCCTTCGCTCGAACTTCACGTCAACTTGTACTGGATCACTCGACTTCCGCGCAGCCCCCGCTTCCAGTTTGGTCGCGCTCGCCGCATGCAGTCGCATGCTCGTGGGACAGGCCTTTTAGGCATGCTTGCCTTCAACGGTCTAGACATTGAGTACAGGAGTTGGAATGTCAAGTGGTGCAAGTTACTGGTGAAATCACACTTTGAGTATTGTATGCAATTCTAGTCACCCAGACATAGGAAGGATATCCGTAAGATGGAAAAGGTGTGGTAAAGATTCACCACAACATTATCAGGATTAAAGGGCTTGGGTAATAAGGAGAGGCTGGACCTTTCCCCCCTGGAACATAGTAGGCTGAGGGATGACCATATAAAGGTGTATAAAATCATGACGGGTTGGATAGGGTGAATGGGCAGGGTTTTTTTCCCCCACGGTAGAGGATTCTAAAACTCGAGGGCATTGATATGTCAGAGAGGAAAGATTTAAAAGGGGCTTAAAAGGCAACTTTTTCACAGAGGCTGGTGGGTACATGGATTGAGCTGCCAGAGGGAATGGTACAGGCAGGTACAATTACAACATTTAGTTTATTTAGTTTAGAGATACAGATACAGCGTGGAAACAGACCCTCGGCCTACTGGGTCGAAAATGAGAGGAATGAGTTTTAGCGTTAACCTTTTTAAACAATGGTTGATTATCAGGAATGAACCATTTAAGAGGCATTTAGACATTTAAAGATGCATTATAAGGGAATGATCTTAATGAGGGCAAATTGGATTAGTGTAGATGAGCAGAAAGATCGGCATGGAAGCTTAATTTCTGTGCTGTACAACTCTCATCATCACGGCGGTCACTCGAAACGAGTATGACTGTCCTCTCATGGAGGACTCCTGTGCGTGACTTTGTTTAACGTGGGGAGACTGGTGCACAGACAGCCCCCACACGGTCCTCGACAGATCTGGGTCAGAATCCAGTGGCACGGAATCCAAGATGACTGGGGACACTTTTCTACTGCAACCTTCCTCCGCCTTCCCAGCCGTTGTGACGCTCCACTAAAGTCAGCCATCATCCTCCGCCTGTTCCACCGTTGAGGTTTTGGTTGGATCGCTCTTTGTCAGAGACCTCCCCCTCGACCTTACCACCATGGGTGACCCTACCAGGAGCCTAGCTCCAGACGGCATCGCTCTCAGGATCTCAGGACCACGCAAGCTTCTCCACCACGACAAGGTGACAATCCACGGAGAAAAGCATGAATCCACGACTCCATATCTGCCTTAGTGGTGAAGGTGGGTGTTCAGTAGCTTGTGGCAGGAAAACTAATTGTGCTCTGCAGAACACAGCATTGTTTTACCTGCAACACAGCAAAGATAATATCTATTTTAGCTGGAGGCGTTTCCATTACTCGCTTCATCAACCCAGGCTCTGGAAAGACATATGGAACATTGAGGTAATAACATAGAAACATAGAAGCCCACACCGCCATTCAATATGATCATGGCTGATCATCCAACTCAGTATCCTGTACCTGCCTTCTCTCCATACCCCCTGATCCCTTTAGCCACAAGGGCCACATCTAACTCCCTCTTAAATATAGCCAATGAACTAGCCTCAACTACCTTCTGTGGCGGAGAATTCCAAAGATTCACCACTCTCTGTGTGAAATTTTTTTTTCTCATCTTGGTCCTAAAAGATTTCCCCCTTATCCTTAAACTGTGACCCCTTGTTCTGGACTTCCCCAACATCGGGAATAATAGAATAGTTTCTTTATTGTCATTGTAACATGGACCATGTACAACGAAATTTAAAATGTCAGCCAGTCAGTGCAGCATTCAAACATTTCTAAAGCTAACGATACATACACGGTAAAATAATAAAGATAAACAACTAAATAAATATCACGGACAAAGCACGCATACACACCCAACCCTCCATCCTTCTGTCGATTTCACAGTGTACCACAGTCCCTTAGTCTGTATCGCCCCTGCGTTCCTTGGCGGCTACATTTAGTGCTTTTATAGCAGTGGGGTAAAAACTGTTTTTTAGTCTATTTGTCCTTGTCCTTGTAGATCTGTACCGTCTGCCTGACGGCAACAGTTCAAACAGGGAGTGTCCGGGGTGGGAAATGTCCTTTATGATATTCTGGGTTTTTTTGGTGCAGCGGGAATCTTCCTGCATCTAGCCTGTACAACCCCTTTAGAATTTTTAAAGTTTCTATAAGATTCTAATCTTCTAAATTCTAGCGAGTACAAGCCGTGTCTATCCAGTCTTTCTTCATATGAAAGGCCTGACATCCCCGGAATTAGTCTGATGAACCTTCTCAGTACTCCCTCCATGGCAGGAATGTCTTTCCTCAGATTAGGAGACCAAAACTGTACGCAATACTCCAGGTGTGGTCTCACCAAGACCCTGTACGTCACGATGTAAAAGGAAGATTACGCTGGAGGCACAGAGGCTGCAGATGCTGGAATGTTGAGCAAGAAACAAACTTTTGGAGGGACTCAGCAGGTCAGACAGCGTCTGTGGAGGGAAATGCACAGATGTTGTTTCTGGTCAGCATTATTTCCTGAAGATTATGCTGAATGGGTTAGACAAAATATCACAAGGGAAAGCAGCAGTGATAGTTTATTTTCTCTCCCTTTAGTTTAGTTTACCTTTGTTTAGAGATGCAGTGGGCAAACAGGCCCTTCAGCCCAACAAGTCCATGCCGACCAACAATCCCCGTACACTAGCACTATCCTACACACTATGGACAATTCACAATTTACAACCAAGTTCATTTAACTTACAAACTTGCATGTCTTTGGAGAGTGGGAAAAATATCGGATCATCCGGAGAAAACACATGTGGTCAAGGGGAGAATGTACTAACTTCGTACAGACAGCACGCAAGGTCAAGATTGACACGGCCAGGCAGCAAATCTACCGCTGCGCCACCATGCCTGCCCTTTTGTTTAAAATATTGATATAAATATTGTCCTTTAGCTCCTGACAGCGGATGTAATATTATAGGCCCACACTACTAGTAAACGCTGCCTACCCGCCTTGTTTTTAGAGGCCATTTAAAAATGCAAATGTCAACAATTAATTCACTACCCTCAGGAAAACAAATCTATGAAAACAGTTCAAATGCAAACCTCTACATCACACAGAAAAGCAGCTTCTCAAGCATAAGGTTCTTATCTATCCTTTGAGTTGAATGGCTCTGATTGACTCCTCATGAATCATTGCTGATTCTTCTCCACAGCAGAACGTTTTCCGTTCAATTGATTGCAGAGAAATGAAGATTCGTACAAAATCATGAAGCTGCTGGAGGTAAATTGTTGCAAATACACGGCTGTATTCAGGCCTTTTCGGAAATTAGTTCTGTAGAAAACACGCAAACCTTTGTTGTTGAAATATATATCAGGCTACAATCTCCATCTATCCATGGCAACAGATTGTCTGTTGCTCATTTAAGCTGAAGAATAATAGCCTTACAGTCTATTTAACAGAACCAAAAAAAACACCAACGGTATATGATCAGGGATTATTTCTAGATGAATCGCAGAATTATGTCAGATGAAAGCAGTTACACTGGTTTACAATGTTAGACAGCAGTTCAGCAGCATTGGGGTATTGGCACCAAAAATAGATGATGCATTTCCTTAAGTTATTCGTACAGATATTTTACATCAAAATGCTCCGTGACAAGGCATACACCACCGGGAGGCTCCATCAAGTTATTCGGGGATGGATATCCTGGAGGAAAGGTTGTCACCATGAATTTTGTTTTATGTTCACTCAGGAAAATAAACCTTGCCTTCCCCCTGCTTATCTCCTCAGTCCCAGAATTAGAAAAAAAAACCTTTCAAAAAAAAATTGGTAAACACACTTCACAGACAATATTCGCAATTAGCATTTACATCATACACAGGCACAGCATGTTAATCTCATGAATAAATATATAGGTTACAGATATTCAAATATGCCTCATTTGGCATTCTGGGTAAGAAATGTCATTTATAAAATAAACATTTATTTCTTCACCTCATAGATATCTGTATATCTTGGATATCCTGCCAGTTTGTTTGCCAACTAATGGTGTTTTTCTTTCTGCAGTGCAAGTGCTAAAGTTAGTTCCATATCAATTGCTGCATTTGACCATCAAGCATTGTGTAACAACTGAGTTATAAGTCATAGGAGGAGAATTAGGCCATCAGGTCTACTCAACCATTCAATCATGGCTGATCTATCTCTCCCTCTCAACGCCATCCTCCTGCCTTCTCGCCATAACCCTAGATACCATTACTAATCATAAATCTGTCAACCTCTGCTTTAAGATGTTCCCATGACAGGCCTACAGGCCTGTGGTGATGAATTTCACAGATTCAACATCCTCTGACTAAATAAATTCCTCCTCATCTACTTTTTAAAGGTATGTCAGGGATCAGGGAGGTTCGGAAGAGATTAAATTCAGAGTGCATGTTAAACATTTATATCTTATTATTATCAGAACATGCTTTCTACCTCTAGAAGCTGTTTTGTTGAAGAACATTTAAAAATAAATTAAATGTAAAGATTAGAAATTCGTATTCATTGATTTTTTTGTAAATAGGTCATTACCAATCTGTTCTTGCCTTCGGTAATGCATCTCTGAAAGGATATATCTGATGAAATAACAGTCATAGATGTTCATCCAAAAACCGAGAATGGAAAATTGATTGACGTTCAATAGAAAATTAAAGTCATACAATATAATTTTCTAATCATCCAGTCATGGTGTCTTATAGTGCAGAACCAAGACCTTTAGCCCGACTCTTCCAAGGTGACCCATTCATGCTAGCCCCGTTTGTCCTTGTTTGGCCCATACCCCTCTAAACTTTTCCAGTCAATGTCCTCGTCTATGTATTTAAATTATCTGCCTCAACTACTTCCTCTGGAAGCTCATTGCGACAACCCCCTGTGTGGAAGAAAAAGATGCTCCTCTGGTTCTTATTAAATATTTCTAATCTTGTCTTAAATCTATGTCCTCTGGTTCTTGACTGCCTGACCCTAGGGGAAAAAAAACTTTTTACCATTTCAAGCAGGGTGCAAGGCCACCAAATTCAAGTGCAGTTTCTTACCACTATGAGCAGGGTGCAAGGCCACCAAATTCAAATGCGGTTTCCAACCACTTCAAGCAGGGTGCAAGGCCACCAAATTCAAGTGCAGTTTCATACCACTTTCAGCAGCGTGCAAGGCCACCAAATTCATTGCAGTTTCATGCCACTTCAAGCAGTGTGCAAGTTCGCCAAATTCAAGTGCAGTTTCATTCCACTTCAAACAGAGTGCAAGGCCACCAAATTCAAATGCAGTTTCATACCATTTCATGCAGGGTGAAACCACCATAAAACCACACAAAACACCAAACTCACAGTTCAGTAGACATTCAGTGCGTTCATTTGATTCACAGCTCAGACAGTGTCGTGATCCCGCCCTCCCCCATCATGCAGAGACTGAGCCACACCCACACTTCCGGGTTTTATATTCCCTCCCCCTCCCACCAGAAAAGATGTGGCCTTCATGGCGTGATTGTCATGAGATTCTCAACATTTTTTAAACACTAATAACACTTTTATTTTTCATTGATGGGAAGAATTCTCTGCACCTGCTCAGCGGAGGGGGGACTGAGTAAGTTGGTCAAAAATCACAGCCGTAAGTGGTTGCGTTTTACCTAAAATCAATATACAGTGTAAACAGGAAGTAAGTGCATTTGCAGTAGTGCCTTTTAACCGCAAGCCAAAGCACCTAGGCCACCATTTGCAGTAAGTAGTGCCTTTCAACTTCAAGCCAAAGCACCCAAGCCACCATTTGCAATTAGTGCCTTTCAACTTCAAGCCAAAGCACCCAAGCCACCATTTGCATTTAGTGCCTTTCAACTTCAAGCCAAAGCACTCAAGCCACCATTTGCAGTAAGTAGTACCTTTTAACTACAAGCCAAAGGACCCAAGCCGCCATTTGCAGTAAGTAGTGCCTCTCAACTTCAAGCCAATGCACCCAAGCTGCCATTTGTAGTAAGTAGTACCTTTCAACTTCAAGCCAAAGCACCGAATTCTCCATTTGCAGTAAGTAGTGCCTTTCAACTCCAAAGCACCCAAGCCGCCATTTGGAGAAAGTAGTGCCTTTCAACTTCAAGCCAAAGCACGCAAGCCGCCATTTGCTGTAGGTAGTGCCTTTCAACTTTAAACCAAAGCTTCAAGCCGCCATTTGCAGTAAGTTGTGCCTTTCAACTTCGTCAAAGCACCCAAGCCACCATTTGCAGTAAGTGGTGCCTTTCAACTTCAAGCTAAAGTACCCAAGCCGCCATTTGCAGTAAGTAGCAGGGCTGCCAACTCTCACGCTTTGAGCGTGAGAATCATGACCTCAAACAAACTCTCACGCCCTCACGCCGATCAGAAATTTCTCACGCTCTTTGGTAAAAAATTCTGTGATCAATGAAAATTTCAAAACTTGGATAAACTGCATGGTCCGTGGGTGTTGGAGAGCCGGGGCTGAGGGAGGGATGGGAGCAGAACCAGCGGCGGGAACAGATGCGGCGAGCCTGGCTGCGAGTGTTTGTGGGGCTGACGAGTTGTTTGCTGCAGCTCCGGACAGTGCAAGTCCCAGGCCGTCGGAGGCGGCGGAAGCGTCGCGCAGCTGCCACTGCCGCAAGAGTCACTGTGCTGAAGGAACAGACTCTCAAAGGGAGGGGGAGAGAGAAAGAGGGGAATGAGACAGTGGGGAGAGAGAGAGGGTGCGAGAGGAGAGAGAGGGGAGAGATAGAGGTGGAGTGAATGGAGAGAGAGAAGAGGGAGAGGAGGGAGAGAGAGGGGAGATAGAGATAGGGGAGAGAGAGGTGGGAGAGTGGGGGAAGAGAGAGAGGGGAAGGAGAGAGAGAGGAGAGCGAGAGAAGATGGGAAAGGGGGGGGGCGAGAGGGGGAAGAGGGAGAGGGGGAAAGAGAAAGAGGAGATAGAGACAGAGAAAGAGAGGGGGAGGGGGAGAGAGAGAGCCAGGGGGAGAGAGAGAGAGAGAGAGAGAGAGAAAAAGAGAGAGATGAGAGAGAGAGGGGGGGAAGAAACAGGGGCGGGAGAAGAGACAGAGAGAGAGGGGAGAGTGAGTGGAGAGGGAGAGGGAGAGAAAGAGAGGGGAGATAGAGATGGAGGGAGAAAGAGAGAAGAAAGAGAGGGGGAGAGAGAGAGTTAGGGGAGAGAGAGGGGAGAGAGAGTTAGGGGAAGAGAGGAGAGATAGAGGGAGGAGAGGGGCGAGGGGGGGGGGAGAGGAGAGAGAGGGAATGAGAGAGGGGGAGAGAGAAGAGAGAGAGGAAGGGGGGAGCGAGTGAGAGAGAGGGGCATCCTGGAGGACAACCAGTGGCTGCTGGAAGTAAGTACCAAGCACTGGGTAGATACGGTGGAAGATAGTGGACTTCAAATGGGGGTGGTTGGTGAAAGCATCCTGCTTGCCTGCTAGATTTTAACTTCCTGTAACTGCAGGAAAAATGTTCCCGATGTTGGGGGAGTTAAGAACCAGGGGGTCACAGTTTAAGAATAAAGGGGGGGGGGGCAGTTAGGACTGAGATGAGGACAAACTTTCTTCAAGCCAAAGCACCCAAGCCACCATTTGCAGTAGGTAGTGCCTTTCAACTTCAAGCCAAAACACCCAAGCCAACATTTGCAGTAAGTAGTGCCTTTTAACATCAAGCTAAAGCACCCAAACAACCATTTGCAGGCAGTGCCTTTTTACTTCAAACAAACCATATTTTCATGTTCAAACCACATTAAGGGGACTCACAGTTGTGTAGACATTTGTTCAGTGTTATTCAGAGCTCAGAGAGACATGACCCTTTGGCTTCATCCATCTTGCAGATACGGAGTGAGGCACACCACTTCCTGGTTTTATAGTCCCTCCCCCTCCATCCAGCAGTGAATTTTTAAAAAAACTTTAATATCTCTCTGATTTGTCATCGATGGGAAAAATCCTCCAGTCCCGGAAGGGGGAGGGGGGCTCTGAGTGAGGTGGCCAAAAATGACGGAGTTCTCTCGGAAATCGCAGCACAGCGAGCCAAAAGCGATCAAGATCCGACTTTTAGTAATACAGATGTGGTGATATATAATTGTATAACATAATGAACACAGTAGATAGTTATTGGTCTCCATCCCTGCTGGTGCTTTTGTGCATTTGGGGGCTCATCATCTGTATTGATCTTTGGGAAGCATGAAAGTTCATTGTCCTGAAAGATGAACACAGTGTTGTGTGTTGAGTATTTCCAATGCTTCCTGTTCTTATTTTAGATTTCTTGCATCGAGAGCATTTTGCTTTGGGGAAAAAAGTCAAGACATTTAATTTCTACTGAAAGCAAATAAGCTTGCGAAGGTTAAAATGAATGCAATAAGTAAAAAAAAAACATCTATTTTGTTAGATAAATCATTATTTTGTTAGAATAAACATTGGGCTCAATTAAATGTCATAGTAAGCATGTACAAAATAAACAATTTCCATTAGATTGAAAGAATGCTGCAGGGATATAATCTACTAAACAGCAATTTTCAAAAGAGAAATGAGTAGAATCATACCTCCCAAAAAATAGACAATTTAAAATATATTAGAAGTGCAGCAGCTGCCTCATAGTGTCAGAGATCTGGGTTTGATTGTAACATTGGATGCTGACAGTGGGGTTTGCATGAAAACTATCTGTGGCCATGTGGGTCTCCTTCAGGTGCTCTGGATTCCATACATGTGGAGGACATGCCTGTGGAACATTCCACCCAACATAAATCAGGAGATTACCATCTTCCATGCTGAGTAATCTGAGGCAGGTTTGTAGGCTCATTGGCCTGTGTATAATTACCCCTCCAGAGTAGATAAGAAAGTTGGATAACATAGAACTAATGTGCAGGAATAAACTGGAGATGCAGGTTTGCACTGATAGACACAAAGTGCTGAGGTAACTCAGATATACACAAAGTGCTGGAGTAACTCAGCGGGACTTAGTTCTAATAGATCTAATGTGAATGGATGCTTGATGGTCGGTGTAGAGTAGGTCCAGTTTCCATGCTGTATCTCTAAACTAATTTCTAAACTAAAACTAAACTGTTCAAATGTACAAAAATATCTGCAATGCAAATTAACCTGCTTACTGTTAGTTTGAATGGGCAGATAGGAGATACATAGAAACATAGAAAATAAGTGCAGGAGTAGGCTATTCAGCCCCTCGAGCCAGCAATGCTATTCAATAAGATCATGGCTGATCATCTAAAATCAGTACCCCATTCCTGCCTTTTCCCCCATATCCCTTGATTTAATTAGCCCTAAGAGCTAAATCTAACTCTCTCTTGAAAACATCCAGTGAATTGTCCTCCACTGCCTTCAGTGGCAGAATTCCGCAGATTCACAACTCTCTGGGTGAAAATGTTTTACCTCATCATTAAACCCCTTATTCTTAAACTGTGACCCCTGGTACTGGACTCTTCCAACATCGGGATCATTTTTCCTGCATCTACCCTGTCCTCTGAATTTTATATGTTTCTATAAGATCCACTCTCATCCTTCTATGTTCCATCGAATACAAGCCCAGTCGACCCATTCTTTCATCATACGTTAGTCTCGTCATTCCAGGAATTAACCTGGTGAACCTATGCTGCACTCCCTCAATTGCAATAATGTCTTTCCTCAAATTAGAACTGTACAAAGAACTGTAGATGCTGCTAGACCTCCTGAATTACCCCAGCACTTTGTATCTTGGTTTGAATGGATCTCAGAAGAAATGTCTGAAGCAAGGTCGTGACTCGAAACATCCCCCAACCATGTTCTCCAGAGGCGCTGCCTGACCTACTAAGTTACTCTAGCACTCTGTGTCTTTATTTGTAAACCAGCATCTGCAGCTCCTTTTATTTACTTTTAGAAGAAGAGCTGATTATCAATCAATTTGTTGGATGGAAAGGGAACAGAGGAGATTTACAAGGATGTTGTCAGGGTTAGAGGGTCTGAGCTATAGGGAGAGGTTGTGTAGGCTTGGACTCTATTCCTTGGAGTGCAGGGGGATAAGAGGTGATCTTATTGAGGGGTATGAAATCATGAGGGGAATAGATTGCCCAGAGTAGGTGAATCGAGGACCAGAGGACATAAGTTTAAGGTGAAGGGGAAAAGATTTAATAGGAATCTGGGGGGCAACTTTTTACACAAAGTGTGGTGAGTGTATGGAACAAGCTGCCAGAGGAGTTAGTTGAGGCCGGGATAATCCCTCCTGAATATTGAATATCCCTGAATGTTCAGCTCCCAGCCTTGGTCACCCTGGAGCCATGTCTCTGTGATCCCAACTATATCATAGTCATTAAAAGCTATCTGCACATTCAACTCATCCACCTTATTACGAATGCTCTTTGCATTTTGACACAAAGCCTTCAGGCTTGTTTTTACAACACTCTTACCCCTTGTACAATTAAATTGAAAAGTGGCCCTTTTTGATTTTTGCCCTGGATTTGTCTGCCTGCCACTTTTACTTTTCGCCTTGCTACCTATTTCTTCTACCCTCATTTTACACCCCTCTGTCTCTCTGCTCACCCATTTAAGAAACCCACCACCTCTTATTCTCTGATTATTATCTTTTTCTTCTTTCCCCCCCTACATGTTGGGTCTGAATGCTTCGCTTCTCTGCCTCCTGCCTCACACACTGTCTACTAGCTTTCTCTATTTGAGTCCCTCCCCCTAACTGTTCTAGTTTAAAGTCTCCCCAGTAGCCTTTGTAAATCTCCCCACCAGGATATTGGTCCCCCTCGGGTTCAAGTGCAACCCGTCATTTTTGTACAGGTCACACCATCCCCAAACGAAGTCCCAATGATCCAAAAACTTGAATCCCGGCCCTCTGCACCAGTCCTTCAGCCATGCATTTATCCTCCACCTCGCTCCATTCCTACTCTCACTGTAGCGTGGCACAGGCAGTAATCCTGAGAATCCTGAGCATCTGCAGTTCCATGCTGACTTTGAACAATCCTGTCACTGCTTGCCAAATGTGTTGCTATGACATCTTTAACAATCAACTCAAGCATCTTTGTCACTAACGATGTAAGGCTAACTGGTTTATAATTCCCCGTTTTCTCTCTCCCTCATTTCTTAAAAAGTGGGGTGACATTGGCTACCCTCCAGTCCACACGAACTGATCCAGAATCGAGAGAAAATTGAAAAATGATCACCAATGCATTCACGATTTGTAGGGCCACCTCCTTGAGTACTATGGGATGCAGACCATCAGGCCTTGGGGATTTATCTGCCTTCAGCCCCAACAATTTACCTAACACCATTTTGTAACTAATGTGTATTCCCTTCAGTTCCACCCTCCCACTAGAGCCTCGGTCCCCGAGTATTTCTGGGAGATTGTTGTATCTTCCTTAGTGAAGCCAGAACCAAAGTACGTTCTCCAGCAAAGGACTTAACTGGTCTGCCATTTCTTCGTTTCCGATTATACATTCACCTATCTCTGATCATGTGATCTACATTTGTCTTCACTAAGCTTTTCCTTTTTACATATCTAAAGAAGCTTTTAGAGTTACTTTTTATATTCCCTGCATGCTTTTTTTCCCCATACTCCTCCTCTTAATTAACCCCTTTGTGCTCCTCTATTGAGTTCTAAATTTCGCCTAATCCTCTGGTTTGCTGCTTCCTCTGGCCAATATATATCCCTTTTCCTTGGATTTAACACTATCTTGCAGTTGTACAGGGTCTTGGTGAGACCACACCTGGAGTATTGCGTACAGTTTTGGTCTCCAAATCTGAGGAAGGACATTATTGCCATAGAGGGAGTGCAGAGAAGGTTCACCAGACTGATTCCTGGGATGTCAGGACTGTCTTATGAAGAAAGACTGGATAGACTTGGTTTATACTCTCTAGAATTTAGGAGATTGAGAGGGGATCTTATAGAAACTTACAAAATTCTTAAGGGGTTGGACTGGCTAGATGCAGGAAGATTGTTCCCGATGTTAGGGAAGTCCAGGACAAGGGGTCACAGCTTAAGGATAAGGGGGAAATCCTTTAAAACCGAGATGAGAAGAACTTTTTTCACACAGAGAGTGGTGAATCTCTGGAACTCTCTGCCACAGGGGGTAGTTGAGGCCAGTTCATTGGCTGTATTTAAGAGGGAGTTAGATGTGGCCCTTGTGGCTAAATGGATCAGGGGGTATGGAGAGAAGGCAGGTACGGGATACTGAGTTGGATGATCAGCCATGATCATATTGAATGGCGGTGCAGGCTCGAAGGGCCGAATGGCCTACTCCTGCACCTAATTTCTATGTTTCTATGTTTCTATCTTTGATTTCCCTCGTTAGCCACGGTTGAGCCACCTTTTCCTGACAGAGAAAACAAATTAAAGGCTCCCCTGCAGTTAAGAAAACACAGAACATCATAGACACTCGTTCTCATGAATGGTCCAACCTCATATCAGCTTATCTTAACACAACCGCTGTGAAAAATAAGGACTAGTCCTGATCTAATTCTCCAGAGATGCTGCTTGTCTCCTCCATGGGTCTCCTCCATGGCCAGAGCGAGCAACACTGGAAATTGGAGGAACAGCACCTCATATTCCGCTTGGGGAGTCTGCATCCTGGGGTGCATGAACATTGAATTCTCCCAATTTTGTTAGCCCTTGCTGTCTCCTCCCCTCCCTCAGCCCTCAGGCTCCTCCTCCTCCTTTTTCTTTCTTCTTCCCCCCCCCCCCCCCCCCCCCCCCCCACCCCCGATCAGTCTGAAGAACGTTTTGGCCCGAAACGTTGCCTATTTCCTTCGCTCCATAGATGCTGCTGAATTTTTCCAGGATTTTTGTGTACCTTCGATTTTCCAGCATCTGCAATTCCTTCTTAAACACTTTGTCTACTCCACTGGGAAATCTCCTCAAGGTATGCCTACTTTGAAGAAGTTCTCCTCCTCTCTCCGGAGACAGTTTCACAACCTCCTCTCTAACTGCCCCTCCTCTGTGATCCTCCCTGCCCTCCAACTGTACGACCACATCCTTACCCAGACTCGATACCACAGCCACATTTGCTTCCTCAGGGCATGCCTGCGCCTCCATCTCATAACCAACCTGACCTCCCGGTGGCTCAGCAATTCAACTCCCCCTCCCATTCCATATCCGACCTCTCTGTCCTGGGTCTCCTCCATGGCCAGAGCGAGCAACACCGAAAATTGGAGGAACAGCACCTCATATTCCACTTGTGGTGTCTGCATCCTGCGGGCATGAACATTGAATTCTCCCAATTTTGTTAGCCCTTGCTGTCTCCTCCCCTTCCTCAGCCCTTGGGCTGTCTCCTCCCATCCCTCAGCTCTCGGGCTCCTCCAGCCGGGATTTTCCAGCATCTGCAGTTCCTTCTTAAACAACATGCTGCTTGTCCCGCTGAGTTACTCCAGCTTTTTGTTTCTATCTTTGGTTTAAACCAGCATCTGCAGTTCCTTCCTACACAGGACAATGGTTATGGCAGCATTATGGATATTTTACAACATCATTGAAAAAAAAAATGTTTCTTTTACTGCCAACATTAATCCTCGTGAATCCATTGCAAAAGTACTTAATTAGCCCCAAAATAAACCAATTGGAACATCCTGGATTTATGATAGTAGAAGAGAGATGCTTCTTTTTTATTTCTTTAGACAACCGCCAATTCACATCATGTTATCCGAGCACATTTGTGACAAGGTTCCCCTTCGTAGGCCATAACTGTGGTATTTACGACTTGAGCAAAACAACAAAATCTTGCATTTACGTAATGCTTTACTAAATCTAGAAGCTCACAGCAGGCGTCTCCATGTCGTACCGCAGGTAGTCTCTCTGTCAGGCCTGACGATTTTGCTATCTTCGTTCACCAAGCGAAGCAAGGATTGAAGGCTTTGGCAAATGGGGCCACTGATGCAAGGATTTAAAGCTTTGGTAAATGGACACAAAAAAAAAAAAGAATACAGTGGAATGCTTCATGGCACTTAACAAGAAGAGTAAATAAAATCTGACAGCCAGCCCCATGTGTGAAAATTTGGGTTGGTGAGCAGATGGCTGATTGTGCACTGGTAGATTTTAATGACGTGCACCAAGCTATACGACTTAATTTGAACCTGCTTTGGGGGAGGGGAGGGGGGGGGGGGATGACGGGGGGGGAGGGAATTTGGGTGAGACGCCAATTTTGGTTTTCCATAAGGAATAAAATTGCATGGAAAGTGAAACTGGCGATTTGGGACTACAGTCTCCACTGAAGGGACTGCAACCTAATGCCATGCACTCAAATGTGCTGATTTTAAGGTGATTTAAGAAACTGAAGGATTTTTTTTATCATTATGACTCTTCCATCATTTCGGGGAACTTACAATTTATCTGTAAAACATCAGAACCTTTTGTACATGACTTGCAATTTGCTGGTGTGAAAACAGGAAGTAAAAGGGAAGATGAGGTAACTTCTCAGAGTCCAAACACTCATATTTACTTAGTTTTGAGACATTGGCCTACTGTAATTTCCATTTTAAACACGTGTACAAGACAATGAGGGGACTAGACAGAGTAAATGCACAGAGTATTTTACCCAGAGTAGAGGAATCAAGAATTAGAGGGCATAGGCTTAAGGTGAAGGGGGAAAGGAACTATCCAAGTTCATGTGAGTTTATTGTCATGTGTCCCAGTATAGGACTGTATAGAATAGTAGGCTTTACTACAAAACAGATAAATGTGTCCATATACCATGATATAAATGTATACACACATGAATAAATAAACTGGTAAAGTGCAAATAACAGAAAGTGGTTATTAATAATCAGAGTTTTGTCCGAGCCAGGTTTAATAGTCTGATGGCTGTGGGGAAGTAGCTATTCTTGAACCTGGTTGTTGCAGTCTTCAGGCTCCTGTACCTTCTAAGGTAGCAGGGAGATGAGTGTGTGGCCAGGATGGTGTGGGTCTTTGATGATGCTGCCAGCTTTTTGAGGCAGCGACTGCGATAAATCCCCTCGATGGAAGGAAGGTCAGAGCCGAAGAGCTTGAAGAAGTTCTCCTCTTCTCTCCGGAGACAGTTTCACAACCTCCTCTCTAACTGTCCCCCATCTGTGATCCCTCCTGCCCTCCAAACTTGAAGAAGGTCAGAGCCGATGATGGACTGGGCAGTGTTTACTACTTTTTGTAGTCTTTTCCTCTCCAGGGCGCTCAAATTGACGAACCAAGCCACGATGCAACCGGTCAGTATGCTCTCGACTGTGCACCTGTAGAAGTTAGAGAGAGTCTTCCTTGACAATCGACTCTCCGTAATCTTCTCAGGAAGTAGAGGCGCTGATGAGCTTTTTGGATAATTGCGTTAGTGTTCTCGGACCAGGAAAAATCTTCAGAGATGTGCACACCCAGGAATTTGAAGTTCTTGACCCTTTCAACCATCGACCCGTTGATATAAATGGGGCTGTGGGTCCCCCTCCTACTACTTCCAAAGTCCACAATCAGTTCCTTGGTTTTGCTGGTGTTGAGGGCCAGGTTATTGCACTGGCACCATATGGACAGTTGCTCGATCTCTCTTCTATATTCTGACTCATCCCCATCAGTGATATGTCCCACAATAGTGGTGTCATCAGCGAACTTGATGATGGAGTTCGCACTGTGGTTGGCTACGCAGTCATGGTTATAGAGTGAGTACAGCAGGGGGCTGAGCACGCAGCCTTGAGGTGCTCCCGTGCTGATTGTTATCGAGGCTGACGCATTTCCACGAATACGAACAGACTGTGGTCTGTGGATGAGGAAGTCGAGGATCCAGTTACAGAGGGATGCGCAGAGACCCAGTTCTGCTAGTTTGCTAACCAGTTTGGAGGGGATGATTGTGTTAAATGCCGAGCTGTAATCAATGAATAACAGCCTGACATATGAATTTTTGTTGTCCAAGTGGTCCAGTGCGGAGTGGAGGGCCAGCGAGATTGAATCCACCGTTGATCTGTTGTGGCGGTACGCGTCTTTCTTCAGGACTTTCATATGAAGAAAGACTGGATAGACTCGGCTTGTACTCGCTAGAATTTAGAAAATTGAGGGGGGATCTTATAGAAACTTACAAAATTCTTAAGGGGTTGGACAGGCTAGATGCAGGATGATTGTTCCCGATGTTGGGGAAGTCCAGGACAAGGGGTCACAGTTTAAGGATAAAGGGGAAATCCTTTAGTACCGAGATGAGAAAAAAAATTTTTCACACAGAGAGTGGTGATTCTCTGGAATTCTCTGCCACAGAAGGTAGTTGAGGCCAGTTCATTGGCTATATCATAAGAGGAAGTTAGATGTGGTCCTTGTGGCTGAAGGGATCAGGGGGTATGGATAGAAGACAGGTACAGGATACTGAGTTGGATGATCAGCCATGATCATATTGAATGGCGGTGCTGGCTCGAAGGGCCGAATGGCCTACTCCTGCACCTATTTTCTATGTTTCTATGTCTATGTTTCTATGAACCGGAGAGGCAACCTTTTTACACAAAGGGTGGCAAGTGTATGGAACGAGCTGCCAGAAGAGTAGAAACATTTAGACAGATACATGGACAGTGTGTGTAGGAAGGAACTGCAGATGCTGATTTAAACTGAAGATAGACCCAAAATACTGGAGTAACTCAGCGGGGCTGGCAACATCTCTGGAGTCTGAAGATGGGTCTCGATACAAAACGTCACCCATTCCTTCTCCCCAGGAATGCCGCAATACCCGATGAGTTACTCCATAATTTTGTGTCTATCTCAGATACATGGACAGGATAGATTTAGAGGATACTAGACCAAGTGCAGACCCGTTGGGTCTGCTCCCCAATGGTGTGATCCCCCAACCCAATATTCCACCATGCACCCGTCTCCTCCATTGGAACTGAGCCCGTTCCCAAATGTAAGATTGCAGCCCTCCCCTGCCTGCTGCAGCAGTGAAAAGTTCAGTGTTCCTCTGTTGCAACTTTGTTTCGAAGTGTGTTGGAAGCTGACATGGAGAAGCCTGTTTATTTTTGAAATACTTGGGGGGGGGGGAGAAGGATTTGATTAAAAACATGTACTTCAACACGACGAAATGAAATGAGGAGCGGATACTTAGAAAGAAAAGCGAAATCTCTACCGAAATGGAAAATGTCTCGGAGATTGAGCGTCCGGTTTCGGAGTTGCGGAGCGTCAAAGGAAGAAAGGCTTTTGATTAAAAACATGTACTTCAACACGACGAAATGAAATGAGGAGCGGATACTTAGAAAGAAAAGCGAAATCTCTACCGAAATGGAAAATATCTCGGAGACTGAGCGTCCGGTTTCGGAGTTGCGGAGCGTCAAAGGAAGAAACGCGCGGCGGACGCCGGACGGCGGCAGGCGGACTGATTTGAGTTTTATATATATATAGATAGATGGGCCAAATGCAGGCAAGTGGGACTACTGTAGATGGGGCGTATTTGTTGGTGATGGGAAGTTGGACCGGAGGGCCTGTTTTTATGCTGCGTGATTCTGTGACTCCATGTCCGGAACATTCTAGTCCTTTAGCAAGCCATTTCTCTAGAGGGGTAACTAATAACCCAGTGTGCTTTGAGTCACAACAACCTGTTAACACAGTATCATTTGAATATAGTGTTGCATCAAATACAACTCTTCATATATTAGTTAATTCAAGGCTTCAAAGATCTCCTTCACAGTCATTTTATATACAAAAACATTATTACATAAATGCGTTTCACTGTGCAGTAAAGCGACTTCAACATCCCATATCCAATTGCAGCCTTCGGTTGCTATAGAAACAGCATGTCAATGAAAACTTTCTTCAAGAGGTTCTTGTTATTTGTGCCAAGAATTGTAGTTTTGTCACATTTCCCAGCCTTGAACTCGTGCCTCACCATGGTTATGTGTCAGTATGTAGCAGATTTTAAGGTGATTTAAGAAACTGAAGGATTTTTTAAAAATAATTGTCTTCCATCATATCAGAGAGCTTCCAGTTCATCTGTAAATCATCAGAACCTTTACTGGCTCAGTACAAAGTGTTCGATTTGGTGGGTCACAGGACAGAACCAGTGGCCGAGATTTCCTGCACCTAGAGAGATTTTTATAAGGAGTGTGCTTCATATAACATATAACATATAACAATTACACCACGGAAACAGGCCATCTCGACCCTTCTAGTCCGTGCCGAATACATAATCTCCCCTAGTCCCATATACCTGCGCTCAGACCATAACCCTCCATTCCCTTCCCATCCATATAACTATCCAATTCATTTTTAAATGATAAAAACGAACCTGCCTCCACCACCTTCACTGGAAGCTCATTCCACACAGCTACCACTCTCTGAGTAAAGAAGTTCCCCCTCATGTTACCCCTAAACTTCAGTCCCTTAATTCTCATGTCATGCCCCCTTGTTTGAATCTTCCCTACTCTCAGTGGGAAAAGCTTTTCCACGTCAACTCTGTACTCTCAGTGGGAAAAGCTTTTCCACGTCAACTCTAATATATATCAAATATATTATCCAAATTTGCCAAAGAAACAAAGAACTGCAGATGTTGGTTAACAAAAAAAGAACACAAAGTGCTGGAGTAACTCAGCGGGCCAAGCAGCATCTCTGGAGAACCTGGATAGATGATGATGTTTCTGTCCATTGCCTTTCTTCAGTCTCTTTCAGAATAGTCCTGAAATGTCACCTATTTATGTTCTCAGGAAGATTGTTCCCAATGTTGGGGAAGTCCAGAACAAGGGGTCACAGTTTAAGGATAAGGGAAAAATCTTTTAGGACCGAGATGAGAAAAACATTTTTCACATAGAGAGTGGCGAATCTCTGGAATTCTCTGCCACAGAAGGTAGTTGATGCCAGTTAATTAGCTATATTTCAGAGGGAGTTTAATGTGGCCCTTGTGGCTAAAGGGATCAGGGGGTATGGAGGGAAGGCAGGTACAGGATACTGAGTTGGATGATCAGCCATGAATGGCGGTGCAGGCTCGAAGGGCCAAATGGCCTACTCCTGCACCTATTTTCTATGTTTCTATGTATCTATGTTCTCCAGAGATGCTGCCTGACCCGCTGAGCCACTCCACCAATTTGTGTCCAGGATTTGCCAATTGGTTCTCTGAACCAACTATGTATCAACAATTTGCTTGGACAGTGTACAGCAAGTGCATTCTGGATGTAACTCAGCAGGTCAAACAGCATCTCTGGAGAACATGGATAGATGCTTTAATGTGTCAAGACCCTTCTTCAGTCAGACACAAAATTAAATAAACATTTTAAATATTGTTTCTTTCAATGGATCTTCTTTCAAGTGCATGTGATTATGTTAGGGTCGATCTTTTTTTTTTCTTTTGTAATAATCCTCGAGTGATTTTGAATGTTAAATATGGTAGATATTCAATTTCAATGACAGTTTTGACAGTCGGTGAGTTTAGAGCTGGGACCACGCTGGCTGTCAAGGCAATATTGGGTGAAGCCTAACACTAGGGTTAGGAGGGTTACCGTGCTGTGCTCGATCCCACTCATCCATCCATTCACTCAGCCAATTGTTCCAGGGGCAGACAGCACCTCAGAACAATCTGGGTGAAACCGTGTGCGGATGTGACGCCGACGGACGAGAGGCCGAAGCAAAGAAGTCGAAGCCAAAGAACGGAATGGAAACGAGGCTGAAACGACAATAGACCAAAAGAGTCCGAAGACGAAACGCCTACTAACCGAAAGGATGGGACGCCTAAATGCAAACTAACCGAAAGGGCGGGAGGCCTAAATCCCAAGGAAACGAAAAGCCTCGTTGCCTAAAAGCAAACTTACCGAATGGCCGCTCTGTCGAAACGCCACCTACCCTAAAGGTGGCGCCGCCTACAGGCCAAAGGACCGACTGCCGCTCAACAGAAAGTCCAATAATGGACTTGATGTTGCCGGGGGACGGGACGTGTCAGCAATTGGTCCAGACCCCCGCGTCCATCACATCACTGTGAAGGCATGAACATTGTCCCAAACCTCCGCTCCACCCGATCCGCAGCCCGCGGAGGGTGGCCGTGGGAGAGTGGGGGCCGTACACCTTCGGCTGCTTTCAACTTGGTGCTTGGGTTCGGATTGCCCAGTCACCTATGGCTAGTATGGGAAAATGAACCCCACGTGCCCGTCTCCCCTTTCTCTCATCCCTCTTCTCTCTCTCTCTCTCCCCCCCCCCCCTCCTCTCTCTTCCCCTCCTCTCTCCCCACCCCTCTCTCCCTCCCTTCTCTCTCCCCTCCTCGGTTTATTGGCATTTCGGCCTTGTTTCCATACCGTTCTTTGGCTTCGACTTCTTTGCTTCGGCTTCTTGTCTGTCGGTGCCACGTCCGGGTACCGAGCGAAACAGTGTGGTCTAAGGGTAGGGAACGGGCGAGTTATGGAGTCATAGTCATAGAGTGATACAGTGTTGAAACAGAACCTTCAGCCAAACATGCCTGCATGAACTACACCAGTCTCACCTGCCTGCGTTTGGTCCATATCTCTCCAAAGTTGTCATATCCATGTACCTGCCTAACTGTTTCTTATACTTTGGGATAGCCCAGCCTCAACTATCTCCTCTGGCAGCTTGTTCCATACACCCACCACCCTTTGTGTGAAAATGTTACCCCTCAGAATCCTATTAAATCTTTTCCCCTTCACCTTGAAACTATGTCCCATGGTTTCTCCTAATCTGAACAAGAGATTCTGTGCATCTACCCGATCTATTCCTCTCATGATTTTATACACTTTTATAAGATCACCCCTCATCTTACTGTGCTCCAAGGAATAGAAACCCAGCCTATGCAACCTCTCCCTATAGCTCAGTCCCTTTAGTCCTGGCAACATCCTCATAAATCTTCTCTGAACCCTTTCGAGCTTGACAATATCTTTCCTATAACATGATGCCCAGAACTGAACACACTACTACTCTAAATGCAGTCTCACCAACGTCTTATATACCTGCAACATGACCCAAGTCTTATATTCACCTCTCAACTTCTGTTTAGGCAGCTTATCAGTCAATAGAAGTTCCAACTCAATATCTAGTCTCTGCTGTGGAGGGATTCCAACCCACACGACAAGTTAGTTGTGGGAGGAAACCGGAGATCTCAGAGGTCATGGGGAAAACGTACAATCTCCGCACAGACAGCACCTGTAGTCGGGATAGAACCCCTGTCTCTGACGCTGCAAGTGCTGTAAGGCAGCAACTCTACCGCTGCACCACCGTGCTATGTTTCTCTGTGCTGCCTCCATATGTCTCCATTTCAAGTCGTCAAGTTTATTCGTCACATACACATACGAGATGTGCAGTGAAATGAAAAGTGGCAATGCTCGCGGACTTTGTGCAAAAAGACAAACAAACAAAAACAACCAAACAAACTCCAAACTACAAACAGAATGGAACAAACAACCAAACAAACTATAAACAGAATTATCCTGCATACCTGTGTGCATATTTAAAAACTTCTTAAGCGCAACTATTGTATTTGCTTCCAGGCCATCCCTGCAGCAAGTTCCAGGCACATTGGTTTATCGTCTGATAAATAAGTCACAGGCTTGAGCTTTATAAGTTTAATTAATAACATAGCTCTGGGAATAACAAGATATAACATGATGGCAATGGTGTACTCAGTAAAATGTCATTGCACATAAAAGGTGTGAGTGGCAAATGTGTATCCTTAATAATAATAATAATCCCAGGTGATTGCACATGCTGATTGTATCTCAGATGGTTTTGATGTTAAACTTAAAACCCAAACTTAAATTAAATCCAAACTTAAAATCCAAAGTAAACTTGGAGACTAACAATATAATTAAAATGAACTGCAGATGCTATGGGGATATGGGGAAAAATCAGGAATTGGGTAATGCTAATAATCAGCCATTATAATATTGAAAGGTAGTGCTGGCTCTAGAGGGCCAAATGGCCTACTCCTGCACCTTTATTTTTTTTCTATGCTGGTTGATACCAACGATGATTTATCCAAAATCTGAATATGGATCCCAAACGGAAATGTCACCTGTTCCTTTTCTCCAGAACTGCTGCCTGACCCACTGAGTTGCTCCACCATTTTGTGTCTACCTTAAGAGGCCAACAACATTGTGGATGGGCTCAGTAAAGACACGTTGAATTTTTAAAGTCTGTGCAAGTATGAGTAATGATGAAAGGTTAGGTCTACCCTTTTTGCAGATTGGAGCACACGATCAATCTTTTCAACTGCTGGGGAATAAGTGAATCAGAGAACGAAAGTTCTGACTTTATCTTCAAAACATTCAGCGCACTCCTGAAGTCAAAATTAAATCATCGACCCCGGATCAAATTCCAAAGCCTGAGGAAAGAACTAAATGAGCTATTGATGATTTATTTCCAGGGCTTACAAACGCATTCTGTAAATAGAATATCGCTGTTAGTGGAACAACTCAAGACAAGGCATACCTAGATATGGAGGCAGTTTTCATCAGGACGGAGAAAGTTAATGTACCACAGTGATGCAGATATATAGAGAACACAGAATGTTTGTCTTACATGTAAATGACTTGGATGTAAATGCAGATAGGTTAGTTAGTAAAGCCCCTGTCCCACTTAGGAAACCTGAACGGAAACCTCTGGAGACTTTGTGCCCCACCCAAGGTTTCCGTGTGGTTCCTGGAGGTTGCAGGTGGTTGCCGGAGGTTGCAGGTAGTGAAAGCAGGTAGGGAGACTGACAAAAACCTCCGGGAACCTCCAGGAACTGCACGGAAACCGTGGGTGGGGCGCAAAGTCTCCAGAGGTTTCTGTTCAAGTTTCCTAAGTGGGACAGGGGCATAAGTCTGCAAATGCAGTAACACTAAGATTGCTAGATGTGTGGACTGTGAGGAAGGCTGTCAAAGTATACAGCAGGATATAGATCAGTTACAGGTAAGAGCAGAGTAATCGAAGATGGACTTTAATCCTAGCAAGTGTAAGGTGTTTAGGAGGTCAAATTATATGGTCAATGGCAAGAGTCAACAGCATTTATATAAAGATGGATCCTGAGGTCCAAGAGCATAGTTCTCTGAAAATAGCAACAGAAGTAGATAAAGTGGTAAAGAAGACACATTTTGTGCCTGCATTCATGGTGAGCATTGAATTTAGTTTAGTTGTGTTTAGTTTAGAGATATTACATGGAAACAGCCCTTCGGCTCACCAAGTACGCTCCGACCAGTGATCCCAGTTACACTAGCACACCACACCAGGGACCATTTTTTAATTTTACTGAAGCTAAATAACCTACAAGCCTGTACATCTTTGGACTTAGAATATGGAAGGAAACTGGAGCACTTGGGGAAAACACATGTGGTCACTGGGAGAACGTATAAACTCCGTACAGGCAGCGCCTGAGGTCAGGATCGAACCCAGGTCTCTGGTGCTGTAAGGCAGCAACTCCACAACCCATAAATAGAATGAGTATTCTAATGATCCACCTGTCATGTCAAATATAAACTGCGTTTAAAGAAAGGCTTGGAAAGAAAGTGCAAGATAGTAGAAAGCAATACCAGTTACTAAATCAATCATCTGGGGAAAATTATTGCATCGAGAAGAGACATAGAAACATAGAAAATAGGTGCAGGAGGAGGCCATTCGGCCCTTCAAGCCAGCACCGCAATTCATTGTGATCATGGCTGATCGTCCCCTATCAATAACCCGTGCCTGCCTTCTCCTCATATCCCTTGACTCCACTAGTCCCTAGAGCTCTATCTAACTCTCTCTTAAATCTATCGTGATTTGGCCTCTGCTGCCCTCTGAGGCAGGGAATTCCATAAATTCACAACTCTCTGCGTGAAAAGGTATTTTCTCACCTCAGTCTTAAATTACCTCCCCTTTATTCTAAGACTGTGGCCGCTGGTTCTGGACTCGCCTGGGAACATGTTTCCTAGAACATAGAACAGTACAGCACACAAACAGGCACTTTGGGCCACTATGTCCATGCTGAACATAATTCTAGGTTGTACTAAACTCCTCTTTAAAATGATGAGAGGGATAGACAGAGTTGACGTGGATAAGTTTTTCCCACTGAGAGTAGGGAAGATTCAAACAAGGGGACATGACATGAGAATTAAGGGACTGACGTTTAGGGGTAACATGAGGGGGAACTTCTTTACTCAGAGAGTGGTAGCTGTGTGGAATGAGCTTCCAGTGAAGGTGGTGGAGGCAGGTTCGTTTTTATAATTTAAAAATGAATTGGATAGTTATATGGACGGGAAAGGAATGGAGGGTTATGGTCTGAGCGCAGGTATATGGGACTAGGGGAGAATATGTGTTCGGCACGGACTAGAAGGGTCGAGATGGCCTGTTTCCTTGCTGTAATTGTTATATGGTTATATGGTTATATCCCTCCATTCCCAGCAATGGAAGATTAAGGATATGCCTCACCCCAAAACATCACTCATATACCTCATGTGATACTCAACGTCAACTCTGTAAGAAATCACACGAGCAGACCAGAGCTCTATTGCCAAGTTTTGTATGTCAGGTGTACACAACAAGCAGCAGGGTGGCACAGCAGTAGAGTTGCTGCGTTACATCGCCAGTAGGCCTGAGTTTGATCCTGACCACGGGTGCTGGCTGTACGGAGTTTGTACGTTCTCCCCATGAACGTGTCGGCTTTCTCCGAGATCTTCGGTTTCCTCCCACATTCTAAAAATGTACAAGTTTGTCGGCTTAAATTTTCTTGGTATAAGTGTAAATTGTCCCTAGTAGGTTTAGGATAGTGTCAATGTGCGGGGATCACTTCGTTGGTGCAGGCTCGGTGGGCCAAAGGGCCTATTTCTGCTCTGTATCTCTAAACTAAACTAAACTAAACTAAGTAGGACACGATGGCTATTGAGATAGATTGTGCCACATACTGTGAGCTGATTGGGAAAATATCATCAAATAATGGTTAGGATACAAACTACCACTTCAAGTTATTATTTATCAGACTGCTGAAATATCTGAACTTATTGGTACTCGAGGCAAAACTGCTCTAAGACTGACATGGTATTGCCATCTGAGCTACTGACTGGCAAACTTTTGCCAAGCAAAATATATCTTTCATTAAACCAATAAGAACCAAGGCTATAAACAGTAGATACAAGGAACTGCAAGAAGATTCAGACCCAAATAATCACCTATCCATGTCTTCCAGAGATGCCGTCTGACCCGCTGAGTTACTGTAGCCCCTTATGTTTTTTTAATAGTAAAGCTATTGATGTGCATGTAGAAACATAGAAACATAGAAAATAGGTGCAGGAGTAGGCCATTCGGCCCTTTGAGCCTGCACCACCATTCTATATGATCATGGCTGATCATCCAACTCAGTATCCTGTACCTGCCTTCTCTCCATACCCCCTGATAGAGAAAGGGCCACATCTAACTCCCTCTTAAATATAGCCAATCAACTGGCCTCAACTACCTTCTGTGGCAGAGAATTCCACAGATTCACCATTCTCTGTGTGAAAAATGTTTTTCTCATCTCGGTCCTAAAAAATTTCCCCCCTTATCCTTACACTGTGACCCCTAGTTCTGGACTTCCCCAACATCGGGAACAATCTTCCTGCATCTAGCCTGTCCAACCCCTTAAGAATTTTGTAAGTTTCTATAAGATCCCCCCTCAATCTTCTAAATTCTAGCGTGTACAAGCCAAGTCTATCCAGTCTTTCTTCATATGAAAGTCCTGACATCCCAGGAATCAGTCTGGTGAACCTTCTCTGTACTCCCTCTATGGCATGTAAATGGAAACTAACACTATGCCACACTAAATCATAATCTGTGTTGTTGAGAAGGTAAGCAGTGGGAGTATAGAATCCAGTCATGAAAGCCTGGAACCCAGTTGAAATTGGTACTAAAGATTATGCCCCTGAGTCATACAGGACTCAGATGGAGTTCACCCAGCAGATAAGACAGAGCAGAATCCATTTCCTGCCTACATCACAAATGATGAAACAGAATATGTTGAAAAAGCAACAAAATCACAGGAGACATTGAATGTAGCTTCCACAGAATAGGAGTAACAAGCAAGACATGACCAACACAATGCACGACCTTATACACCAGAGAAAGATAACTGCAGCCGGTTCACAAAATGATGGCATACATCTTCCCACCTGAACGATATTGTGAATGGTATTTTTAAGAAGCATGACAAGCAATAACAAATCATTTTTGAAACATATCATTAAAGTTTAAAAATAAAATCAAACATTATTTTCTAAGGAAAATTGGGGATTTACAGTTATAAATGGGAACAAACTATTTCTACTTATTTTACTAAATCAGTCTCCAAGGTCCAATGTTGAATATAGCAAATAGTCATTGCGTCTCTTGCTGACACATAAAAGCAGAAGAACTAGAAGCACATGTAGGCCATTTGGCCCGTTAAGCCTGCTTTCCCATTCTTCAAGATAATGGCCGATTTGTACTTCTAAGTTATTAAGAGCAAAAGGGTAGCTTCACTAGACTTTATCTGGCACTAAACATTACACAGTATCTGTACACTGTGAATGGCTTGATTGTAATCATGGATAGTGTTCTCACTGACTGGATAGCACACAACAGAAAGAGTTAGGCCATTCAGCCCATCAAGATTACTCTGCCATTCAATCATGGCTGATCTATCCCTCTCTCCTAACCCCATACTCCTAAAGATTCACCACCCTCTTACTCCTCAACTCCGTTCTACATGGCTTGACCATTATTCATATTCTTGACTTCTCTGTTAGGGGAAGCCATCTACCTGTTTCTAACCCATTGAATCCTGTCAAACTCCCGTGTTTCAATAAGATCTCCTCTTCTACTTGTATACTTTGGAGAACACAGAGATAGACTACTCAATCTCCTCTCATTTGACAAGCTTCCTATCCCTGGAATCAGCCTAGTTAGTCTACACTGCACTCCCTCAATGACAAGTGCATTCTTTCATTATCGAGAAGAAATAGAACAGTACATAATGTTCCAGGTGCAGCATAACCTAGACCCCATAGAAATGCAATGAGACAATTATAGTCCTGAACTCACACTTTTTAATAATAATACAAATAATGCCATTTGCTTTCCTAATTGGTCACTCCATCTGGAAGTTGGCTTTGTTAACCTATAAAATCTGAAAATAACGATGTTGTAAGCCAGATTCATTTAAAAAATGAAGAATTCCGACAAAAGCAAGATATAACACTCTGATTCTAATAGGTTGTTCCTGCATATTACTGGTATTCATTCCATCGCAAAAGACATGCTGAATACCTCGCTGTGCCGGGTGGATTGCAGTATCGGCATCAACTTTTTGGTGCTAAGCAGCCATCCATCGCTCAAAGTGCAATGTTTTGTCTTGGCTGAGCCTGCATTCAATTGCTAGATAGGAACGCTTTAGAAGGATAGGAGCTAAATACGAACAAAATGAGACTAGCTTAGATGGGATATCTTGGACGACTTGGATGAGGGTCTGAAGGGCCTGTTTTAATGAATCCATGATGCTAAATATCCATCCATCCATGTGTGTAAGCCTTGCTGGTTTTGAATCCTCCTCCACTCCTCTGTCATATGGGGTTCCACAGGGCTCAATTTTAGGGCCTCTGCTTTTCTCACTGCACTTACTTCCTCTGGGTTCCATTCTTAGAAAGCATGGCATCTCTTTTCATTGTTATGCTGATGATAGCCAACTATATTTGCCGCTGAGGAAGGAAGATGCCTTTTCTGTCAAATCACTTCTGTCTTGTCTTGAGGGCATTAAGTCCTGGATGGCCCTAAACTTTCTAGGATTTAATGAAAAGAAGACACAGGTGATATTGTTTGGTCCCAATGGCTGCCGTGAACCTCCCACTGTTGACTTCGGTCCCCTGGCACGGTACGTCAAGCCAACAGTTTTAGACCTGGGTTTTAGGATGGACAGTGATTTTAAATTAGATCATCAAATAGGCGCGGTGGTAAAGTCCAGCTTCTTTCACTTAAGGCAGCTGGCAAAGGTGAAGCCCATTCTTGAGCGGCAGCATTTTGAAACAGTAATCCATGCCTTTATAACATCTAGGCTGGATTACTGTAACGCACTCTATTTTGGAGTTGCTCGATCTTCACTGGCTCGTCTCCAGTTGGTTCAAAATGCTGCTGCTCGCCTTTTAACTGGAACTCGAAAGAGGGAGCACATAACGCCAATTCTGGCCTCCCTCCACTGGCTCCCGGTGTACTTTCCAGTTCATTTTAAAATTATTTTATTTGTTTTTAAATCTTTAAATGGGCTCGCCCCGCCTTACCTCTCTGAGCTGCTCCACCCATACGCTCCTGCCCAGTGCCTCAGGTCAGCTGATCAGCCGCTCCTGGAGGTACCGAGGTCTAAGCGGAAGCTCAGAGGGGATAGAGCCTTCTCTGTTGCTGCTCCAGCGCTCTGGAACACTCTGCCGTTGCACATCACACAGGCCCCCTCACTGTCCATCTTCAAAACCAGTATTAAAACACATTTATATTCCTTGGCTTTTGACCCTGCTTGAGATTTGCTCCTGTTTTAGTGCTTTTAATGTTTTTAATTTTATTGTTTTTACTTTCTCTTCCAGTGTTTTTATTGTCGTGAAATAATTTTTTTGTCCATGATTAGTCATGTACAGCACTTTGTGGCAACAGTGGTTGTTTTTAAAGTGCTCTATAAATAAAGTTATTATTATCATTATTATCAACTATCTGTATTTGTGTATTACCCATGGTTGGTGGAGGGAAATAGGAAATGCTAATGAATGAACATTGAAGCTAGAAATTAATGTTGAGATCTAATCTAAGTGCTGTCTCTTGACCATATTTACACATAATCCTGAGGGGGTCACCTGTGTCATATGATGTTCTAATAGCCCATGTTTGTTGCTAATGGAAAATCAAACCAAATATAAAAGCACAAAAGTCAAGTGTATTTGTGGAGAAACAAGACAAGTGGTGAAAACAGTAAACATACGTTTCACATTTAAACTTTGTTATGAAGTAAATATTTATTATTTAGAAAAAGATTGCATGTAATTGCTGAAAGATAATCTGTTCAGTCTGCAATATCAGTTACCTAAAATAGAAAAAAAATGCACTAAGGAATTTGATGTTCAACATAAGGTGCTGAATGAATGCAATGGGTCAGAGAGCATCTTAAGAGAACAAGAGGACATGACTTCAGAATTAAGGGACAGAAGTTTAGGGGTAATATGAGGGGGAACTTCTTTACTCAGAGAGTGGTAGCGGTGTGGAATGAGCTTCCAGTGGAAGTGGTGGAGGCAGGTTTGTTGGTATCATTTAAAAATAAATTGGATAGGCATATGGATGAGAAGGGAATGGAGGGTTATGGTATGAGTGCAGGCAGGTGAGACTAAGGGGAAAAAAAAATTTGTTCGGCACGGACTTGTAGGGCCAAGATGGCCCGTTTCCGTGCTGTAATTGTTATATGGTTATATGGTTAAATGGATAGGCCAAATTTCAGTCAGGCCCCTTCTTCAGAATGTAGACAAAATGCTGGGGTAACTCAGTGGAACACTGGAGAGAAGGAATGGGTGATGTTTCGGGTTGAGACTTTTCTTTAAGCTGAAGAAGTCTTAAGATGACTCGACCCAAAACGTCAGTTCCCAAAGGATCATAGATACATAGATACATAGAAAATAGGTGCAGGAGTAGGCCGTTCAGCCCTTCGAGCCTGCACCACCATTCAATATGATCATGGCTGATCATCCAACTCAGTATCTCGTACCTGCCTTCTCTCCATACCCTCTGATCCCTTTAGCCACAAGGGCCACATCTAACCCTCTTAAATATAGCCAATGAACTGGCCTCAACTACCCTCTGTGGCAGAGAGTTCCAGAGATTCACCACTCTCTGTGTGAAAAATGTTTTTCTCATCTCAGTCCTAAAGGATTTCCCCCTTATCCTTAAACTGTGACCCCTTGTCCTGGACTTCCCCAACATCGGGAACAATCTTCCTGCATCTAGCCTGTCCAACCCCTTAAGAATTTTGTAAGTAAATATGCAGTAAAAAGTAGGAGAACAGTAGGAATCAAACAAGGGGAGTAGTGAGTGAGGGGATTTGGTGTAATCCTTCCTCACATATGAACAGGCTTTTCTCTCAGGCAACAATGTCTCTCTTGTCACTGCCTTCCTTACCACCCCACTCGCCCCACCACCTACTTATTTGTATTGGGAAATGAGCTGCCAGCAGACAAAAGGTGAAGTGGTGACTTGACTTTAATTCTGCTCTGATTTTGCAACATCAACAAATGCGGGTTGTTAGAGGTCTGTATGGTGCAGGTAACACTCTCAGCATTATGTGTAAATAGGATCAACAGACATCATTTAGACCTCAATATCATTTTTCACACTCACTGTCATTAGCAGTGCTTGCTTCCATCCACCAACAATGGGTGATAGAAGAGAGTCAAGAGTCAAGAGAGTATATTTAATTGTCATTTGGACCCCTGGAGGTCCAAATGAAATGCCGTTTCTGCAGCCATACATTACACACAAATAGACACCAAACACAACATAATTACATTTTACATAAACATCCATCACATAGCTGTGATGGAAGGCCAAATAAACTTATCTCTCCACTGCACTCTCTCCCCCCCGATGTCAGAGTCAAAGTCAAAGCCCCCGGCTGGCGATGGCGATTGTCCCGCGGCCATTAAAGTCACGCCGGGTGGTGCGAGGTCGCACACCGGGTCTTGATGTTGGAGCCCCCGGCATGCGCTCGCAAAGTCCCGCATTCCAAGCCGCGCGGGGCAGTGGTGCTAAGCCCCGCTCTCTAGCTCTTCGACCCCGCAACTCGGGCGGCGAAGTCGCCGTTTGGCAGCGGCACGAAAGCGGCTCCCTCTGCAGGATCCGCGGGCTCCCGGTTGCCGCCGTCCGCAGACCCGCAGCAGCATACTCCGACTCAGGCAGCAGCAGCGGCAAAGGCAGCAGCATCAGCAGCAGCAGCCAGCGGCAGCGCTCTCCAGGAGCACCCGCTCCGGTCTCGCCAGCTAATGCTCCTGTACGTTGACCAGATCGGCAGGAGAGTCCCCGGCTTCTTTTGATGTTGGAGGGCGCTCTTCTGTCGTTGCGGCCCCAAAAGGACAGCTGAGACCCGACAAGAAAAGGTCGGGTCTCCAGTGCAGGGAGAGATTCAAAAATTCCCCTCCCCCCTCCCACCCACCCCCACCCCCCCACACACACACCCCAACATAAAATAACAAAAAACTACATAAAAACACAGACAAAAAATAATAAAAACGCGGACAGGCTGCAGAGGCCGCTGCTGACCAGAGTCGCGCCGCCTACCGGAGTCAGGAGGCCTCTAGGTTAGTTCATGTTCATAAATTCATAAGACACAGGAGCAGGACTAGGCCATTCAGCCCATTAGATCAGCTCTGCGAATCGATGATGACTGATCTATTTGTTCCTCTCAACCCCAATCTCTTGCCTTCTCCCCATAACCTTTGATGCCCGTACTAATCAAGCACCTATTAATCTCCATTTTAAAAATACCCAGTGACTTGGCTTCCACTGCTGTCTGGAGCAGATTGTCTTTGGCAAGACAGCCTGAAACCTTTTATAAGACTTCCATCAGCCTTATATGCAGTAATACATTTGAATGTGTTGTAGTTAGTGCTCTGGATGTTACATTCAAGCTTCTACAAGCTACGATGAGTTTCCTCTTCTTTGATGCATCACAAGTAATTTGCATCCACTTGCAATTGCTATTACTTTTTCATAAAATGCAACAAAACCAAGGGAATGTAATTGCTCCCTGTCTCACCGATGTAGAGCAGCTGACATCTAGAGCAGCGGATGCAATAGATGAGGTTGAAGAAGGTGCAGGTGAACCTCTGCTGCACCTGGAAAGACTGATTGTGTCCTTGAATGGAGTGAGGGGAGAGGGAGGGTAAAGCGACAAGTGTAGCATTTCTTGCAGTTGTAAGGGAAAGTGCCCGGAGAGGGGGTGGTACGAGTGGGGCGGGACGAATTGACCAGGGATTTCCAGAGGGAGCGGTCTCTGCGGAAAGCAGAAAGGGGAGGAGATGGGAAGATTTGGTCAGTGGTGGGATCACGTTGGAAGTGACGAAAATGTCAGAGGATTATTTGTTGTATGTGACGGCTGATAGGGTGGAAGGTGAGGACAAGGGGGACTCGGCCCTTGTTGCGAGTTGGGGGATAGGGAGTGAGAGCAGAGTTATGGGGTATAGAAGAGACCCGAGTGAGAGCTTCATCAATAGTAGAAGAGGGGAACCCCCGTTCCCTGAAGAATGAGGATATCTCTGATGCCCTGGTGTGGAACACCCCATCCTCGGTGCAGATGAGAGGAGTGTGGGAAGAGGGGGGTGTGGCGGTTGTGGGGGTAGCGGAGGGGATGTATGTGGGTGGTAGGGGGGTGGTAGGGGTGTGTGTGGGGGAGGGGCATGTGGGGGAGGGGGGTGTTGGGAAAGGGGGATGCGGGGGGAGGGGGTGTGTGGAATAGGGGGTGTGGGGGAGAGAGGGGGGGTTGTGGGGAAGGGAGGCTGTAGGGGAGGGTGGGATGTCGGGAGGCAGGGGTGGAGGGGAGCGGTGAGTTGTAAGGGGTGGTTTAGAGGAGGGGGTTGTAGGGGAGGGGCATGGTGTAGGGGAGGGGGCTGAAAGGGAGGGGGGTTTGAGGGAGGGGGGTTGTGGGCTCTCAGGTTCCCAGCCCCAGCTCCGACCGCGCTCACCGGCTCCAGGACCCAGCTACGAAGTCACTCATTGGCTCCTTTCCCCAGCACCTGTTGCGCTCACAGCCCCCCCCCGCGAAAACAGCCCGCCCCGCCCCAGAACATTGCAAGCCCCCGCCCGCAAAACACAGCCAGCCCCCGCCGCACACAGCTCACAGCCCGCACAGCGAACACAGCCCGCCAGCGAACACAGCCCGCCCCTCCAGCGAACACAGCTCGCCCCCGCCCGCAGTCACCTCCTTCAGCTTTATTCTTCCCGCCGGTAATTGACAGCGGGTGCCAGAAGGGGCTTTGCTGTCCTGGCGAATAACAGGCCAATAACTTTTGTAATATTTCACCGATCAAAACAAAACTTGTTGCGATTGGAGCAGGGGAGAACGGTGAGAAATGTGGTGAAAAATCATAGCGCTATAGGGTACCGTCTTTGTGCAAATTTAAAAACAACGCAAAACCAGAAGATGACAAGATGAGAGTTTTAGTAATAGTACTAGACTAAGTGGGACCCGTTGGGTCCCAGCATCATATAGGAGGGCTGGTCATCCAACGCAATATTCCACCTCTCCACCAATTCTTTCGGGAGTGCTAGTATGGGTGTTGTGGGCTGAAGGGACTGGTTTCCAGAGGGCTAGTATGCAAATTGTGCGGCAAATGGATTCTTGGGCTAGGGTCTCAGTCAATCAAGCCTGTTGTGCTGGCAACTCACTCACTCACGGCTGGTGGGCTGGTAGTTGACTCATGGCTAATCCTTGAAATTCTATTTCAAGCAGGGTATAATGCCACCAAATTCAACCACTTCTAGTGCAGTTTCATACCATTTGAAGTAGGGTGCAAAGCCACTAAAGACAGCGAGTCGTGACCTCTCCATCCTCCATCTTGCAGAGACTTAGCCACACCCACATTTCCGGGTTTTATATCCCCTCCCCCCCCACTGGTAAAGGTGTGGCTTTCATGGAGTGATTGATAGGAGAGAAATTCTCAACATTTTTTCTTTAAACTAATAACACTTTTATTTTTCATTGATGGGGAGAATTCTCTGCACCTGCTCAGCGGAGGGGGACTGAGTGAGATGGCCAAAAATCACAGCCGTAAGTGGTAGCGTTTTATCTAAAATCAATATACAGTGCAAACAGGAAGTAAGTGCATTTACAGTAGTGCCTTTTAACTTCAAGCCAAAGCACCCAATCCACCATTTGCAGTAAGTAGTGCATTTCAACTTCATGCCACCATTTGCAGTAAGTGGTGCCTTTCAACTTCACGCCAAAGGAACCAAGCCACCATTTGCAGTAAGTAGTGCCTTTCAACATCATGCTACCATTAGCAGTAAATAGTGCCTTTCAACTCCAAGCCAAAGCACCCAAGCCACCATTTGCAGTAAGTAGTGCCTTTCAACTTCAAACCAAAGCATCCAAGCCACCATTTGCAGTAAGTAGTGCCTTTTCTACTTCAAGCCAATGCTCCCAAAACCACCATTTGTAGTAAGAAGTCCCTTTCAACTTCAAGCCACACCCAAACCATCATTTGCAGTAAGTAGTGCCTTTCAACTTCATGCCACCATTTGCTGTAAGTGGTGTCTTTGCACAGTAAGTAGTGTCTTTAAACTTCATGCCACCATTTGCAGTAAGTGGTGCCTTTCAACTTCAAGCCAAAGCACCCAAGCCACCATTTGCAGTAAGTAGTGCCTTTCAACTTCCAGCCAAAGCAACCAATCCAACATTTGCAGTAAGTAGTGCTTTTAAACTTCAAGCCAAAGCAACCAAGCCACCATTTACAGTAAGTAGTGCCTTTCAACTTCAAGCCAAAGCAATCAAGCCACCTTTTGCAGTAAGTAGTGCCTTTCAACGTTCATGCCATTTGCAGTAATAGTGCCTTTCAACTTCAAGCCAAAGCTCCCAAGCCACCGTTTGCAGTAAGTAGTGCCATTCAACTTCATGCCACCATTTGCAGTAAGTAGTGCATTTCAATTTCAAGACAAACCCAAGCCCAGCCAAGGGGGGGGTGGGGGGGGGGGGTGGGGGGGGGGGGGGGGGGGGGGGGGGGGGGGGGGGGGGGGGGGGGGCTTACTGGAGCGCTAGTATGAACCAATAGACATTTTTTGCAAGATTTAGAACCAATAGATATTTTTTGCAAGCTTTAGAACCAATAGACATTTTTTTGCAAGCTTTAGAAACAATAGACATTTTTTTTGCAAGCTTTGGAACCAATAGATTTTTTTTTGCAAGCTTTAGAACCAATAGAGACACTTTTTGCAAGCTTTAGAACCAATAGACATTTTTTTGCAAGCTTTGGAACCAATAGACATTTTTTGCAAGCTTTAGCACCAATAGACATTTTTTTGCAAGCTTTAGAACCAATAGACATTTTTGCAAGCTTTAGAACCAATAGACACCTTTTTAAGCTTTAGAACCAATAGACTTTTTTTTTGCAAGCTTTAGAACCAATAGACTTTTTTTGCAAGCTTTAGAACCAAAAGACATTTTTACCAATAGACATTTTTTGCAAGCTTTAGAACCAATAGAGACACTTTTTTGCAAGCTTTAGAACCAATAGACATTTTCTTTGCAAGCTTTAGAACCAATAGACATTTTTTTGCAAGCTTTAGAACCAATAGAGACACATTTTGCAAGCTTTAGAACCAATAGACTTTTTTTTGCAAGCTTTAGAACAAATAGACATTTTTTGCAAGCTTTAAAACCAATAGCTTTAGAACCAATAGACATTTTTTGCAAGCTTTAGAACCAATATACATTTTTTTTTTAGCCAGCTTTAGAACCAATAGACACTTTTTTTGCAAGCTTTAGAACCAATAGACACATTCTGCAAGCATTTTAGAACCACTAAGGGCACTTACATTTGAGTAGACATGTGTTCAGTGTTATTCACAGCTCAGAGAAACGTGACCCTCTGCCTTTCTCCCTCTTGAAGAGACTGTGTGGCACACCACTTCCTGGTTTTATAGTCCCTGCCCCCTGCCACCAGCGGGGGCAGCAGAGAGAATGGGGAATTTTGTAAAAACATTAATATCTCTGTCATTTTTAATCGACGGGAAAAATCCTCGGCACACATGCGGCAGAGGGGGGCTCTGAGCAAGGTGGCCAAAAATGATGGCATTCTCTCTCAGAAATCGCAGCACAGATGGCCAAAACCGGTCAAGAACAGACTTTTAGTAAGATAGATAGATAGATAGATAGATAGATAGATAGATAGATAGATAGATAGATAGATAGATAGATAGATAGATAGATAGATAGATAGATAGATAGATAGATAGATAGATAGATAGATAGATAGATAGATAAAAGATATAAAAGAAAGAAAGAAGATAGATAGAGTATTGATATGGATACAAAAATATAGATAGATAGATAGATAGATAGATAGATAGATAGATAGATAGATAGATAGATAGATAGATAGATAGATAGATAGATAGATAGATAGATAGATAGATAGATAGATAGAGATATTGGCAAGTTGCAAATTCTACTAGAGATTGTCTCTGACATTCTACAAGGGATCTTAATACACACATTTGTTTTTGCAAAGATCCAGATTAAATCAAATCCATTAGCTTGTGTCTGCACTGAAATAAGAGAAAAAAATATAGTTGTTGAATATTAAGTACAGAAAAAGGCCATGCAAGATGCTTTGTCTTACCTAATTCCTTAAAAGACAGAACTCAACCCCGGCTTCTTCCACGTAGCCTTGTGCTGTTTTTCCTTTGTAAAGCATTATCAAGTGCACCTTGAGGAATTCCTATTGCTTGTTTATCTTCAGCACTGCTTTTCTTTCCTGGAAAATGTTAGATCACTGCGGTTGGTGTAGTCCATTCAAATCCCTTTGTGTAACTCCAAGACCTTGAGTGCATTTTGCATTAAAGATAACATGGAGCTTTGTGCAATTCAGCAATCTCCACTGTGAAGATGAATAACGAACAGGCAAAAGTTCACTAGAGTAGTTCATTAATCAGAACTGCCTAATCAAATATTTAAGAAAGAACTGCAGATGCTGGATAAATCGAAGGTAGACAAAAATGCTGGAGAAACTCAGTGGGTGAGGCAGCATCTATGGAGAGAAGGAATAGGCGACATTTTGGGTCGAGACACTTCTTCAGATGAAATGTCGCCTATTCCTTCTCTCCATGGATGCTGCCTCACCTGCTGAGTTTCTCCAGCATTTTTGTCTGCCTAATTAAACATATATTTTCCACTAAAGATCGCAGGTGTGGCAATTAGGAACCTATTAACAATAAAATCCTCATATTCTATCTTTGTGCATGCATGGCATGTACGACCACTGATTAATTCATAATTAGTTCTAACTACCTACTGGTGAAAGAATTCCACAGTGATAACACAAATGCTGGAGTAATTCAGCAGATCATGCAGTATCTGTGGAGGGTATGGGTGAGGGTCCTTCTTTCATTAAGCTGTTGCATGGGGAGTTCAACAACTGACAATGAAGGAATAATGATACATTTCCAAGCCAGGGTGGCATATGACTCGGAGGGGAAAACTATAGATGATATTCACAGTCTATACTTGTGTTTTTGTGGTGCCAAAATGTGTGCATTTAAGAATGCTTGTTAGAACATTGAATAAAGAACATAGAACAGTACAGCACAGCTCAAAATGTTTCTGCCGAACATAATGCCTAGCTGAGCTGATCCCATCTGCCTGCACATTAACCTCTATTTCCTGCATTTCCATGTGCCTATCCAAAAACCTCTAAAACGCCACTATCATATCAGCCTCCACCACCACCGTTCCAGACCATCACCATTTTTTGTGTAAAAAACCTCCCCAGCACAACTCCACTAAACTTTGTAAGCCATGTCCTTTAGTGTTGGACATTTCAAATCAAATCAAATCAAATACGTTTATTGTCATTGCACAACAACTGTACAACAAAATTTCATTGCATCTCCTTCAGTGGTATACATAGAAGACACGGGATAAAAGATTAAAAGAACAAAAGCGCTAACAACCATTGACTCTCATATACCAGCAAGATCAGTGAATGAAATTAATAAATAGACAATAGAAGAAAGGCTGGATAGACTCGGCTTGTACTCGCTAGAATTTAGAAGACTGAGGGGGGATCTTATAGAAACTTACAAAATTCTTATGGGGTTGGACAGGCTAGATGCAGGAAGATTGTTCCCGATGTTGGGGAGGTCCAGAACAAAGGGATCACAGTTTAAGGATAAGGGGGAAATCTTTTAGGACCGAGATGAGAAAAATATTTTTCATACAGAGAGTGGTGAATCTCTGGAATTCTCTGCCACAGAAGGTAGTTGAGGCCAGTTCATTGGCTATATTTAAGAGGGAGTTAGATGTGGCCCTTGCGGCTAAAGGGATCAAGGGGTATGGAGAGAAGGCAGGTACAGGATACTGAGTTGGATGATCAGCCATGATCATATTGAATGGTGGTGCAGGCTCGAAGGGCCGAATGGCCTACTCCTGCACCGATTTTCTATGTTTCTATGTTTCTATGTAGCATTCTAGTGGACCTCCTCTGCATCCTCTCCATAGCTTTAAAAACCTCCCTGTAATGGGGGCAACCAGAACTGCACGTAATACTCCAAAAGGGGCCAAACCAAAGTCCTGTAGAACTGCATCAAGTATTCCTGACTCTTATATTCAATGGCCATAGCAATGAAGGCAAACATACCATATTCCTTCTTCACCACCCTATCTACTTGTGCTGCCACCTTTAGTGAATTATGAACTTGGACTCGAGGACACCTCTGCACAGCAATGCTGCTAACGGTCTTGGCACCAACTGTATACCCGCTCCATATATTCAACCTCCCAAAGTACAACACCTTGCACTTGCTCATGTTAAACTCCATCTGCCATTTCCCCTTCCAATACTGCAGCTGATCTTATCCCACTGCATCTTCTGATGGCCGTTCCGCACTGTTCCAAACTGCTCCAATGTCCCACTGCATCTTTCAGATTCTTTCAGATTCAGATTCAGATTCAGATTCAATTTTAATTGTCATTGTCAGTGTACAGTACAGAGAAAGGAAATGCATTTAGCATCTCCCTGGAAGAGCGACATAGCTGATGGCCTTCCGCACTGTCTCCAACTGCTCCAATGTTGGTGTCATCAACAAACCTACTCACCAACCCATCTACATTTATTTATAGGAAAGAACTGCAAATGCTGGCTTTACGAGTTGGAACCTGCTTATTCATTGAGGGTTGTAGTGAAAGGTAGATATTCTGGC
Source organism: Leucoraja erinaceus (assembly GCF_028641065.1). Taxonomy (NCBI): domain Eukaryota; kingdom Metazoa; phylum Chordata; class Chondrichthyes; order Rajiformes; family Rajidae; genus Leucoraja; species Leucoraja erinaceus. The sequence continues at coordinate 9,482,617 of NC_073378.1, forward strand.
CAGTGCAGTTTCGCAGGGATCTGTGCTGGAACCTCTGCTGTTTGTGATATTTATAAATCACCTAGATATAAATGTACGGTAGACACAAAATGCTGGAGTAACTCAGCGGGACAGGCAGCATCTCTGGAGAGAAGGAATGGGTGACGTTCTGGGTCTGAAGAAGGGTCTCGACCCGAAACATCATCCATTCCTTCTCTCCAGATATGCTGCCTGTCCCGCTGAGTTACTCCAGCATTTTTGTGTATATCTTTATATACTGTATATATATATATAAATTAGATTAGATTCCTTTATTTGTCATTCAGACCTTTCGGTCTGAACGAAATTCCGTTGCCTGCAGTCATACATATAATAATAAATAACAAAACACACACTAAACACAAATTAACATCCACCACAGTGAGTTCACCAGGCACCTCCTCGCTGTGATGGAAGGCAAAAGTCTTAAAGTCTGTTTCTTCCCTCCTTATTCTCCCTGTGCGCTGAGGCGATCCAGGCCTCCGATGTTGTTACCCCTCCGGGCGATGGTAAGTCAGTCCCACGGCTCAACCGAGCTCCGCGAACGGGCCGGTTCAAGCTCTGCAGCCCGGGGTGGTCGAAGCTGCCGAAGATGCCGCCCTCCAGTCCAGCGGACTGCCACCGGAGCACCGCCTCAGCCCCGAGTCGGGCCGCCGCCACCGGAACACCACCACAGCTCCAAATTCGGCCAGCCTCGGGTTGGTAAGTCCTGGCTGGCTCTCATTCCGGAGCCTCGAGGTCGGTCGCAGTTGGAGGCCGCCAGCTCCGCCATTAGGCCTCAGCGCAGACGGAGGCAGAGAAGGGGGATACGACAAAAAGAGTTGCATTCCTCCAAAGGAAGAGACAAAAAAACATGTTTCACCTCCCCACCCCACACATAACACAACCTAATAAACTAAAATTTAACTAAAACAAGACATCATATATATATATATGTTTGTAACATGCTGTCTATTTGCCTGTGATGCTGCTCCATGCAAGATTTTTATTGTCCATATGCCTCATGATATTTGTGCATGACAATAAACATGACTTGACTTGGTTTGAGAGAGTGTGCATTTGTGTAAATAGTCCCCAGATGGTGGGATCTCAAATCCAGGCAACATTTATATACTACAGTAATGGCTTTGATTTAAAGGCAGTGAGGAGAGAATGGAGTGAGGATGTATTATTCTCAGAATAGAAAATTACACCTTATTTTACTATTTCAACCCAAGCTATTGATATAGTACCCACTGAACACACATCACATGCCATGGAAATGGAGTGAACATGTCCCAATGGATTATAGATCAGAGTTAGGCAATTTCCACAGATTTGAGCAGCCAGCTAAAGCTAATGCTGTGTTTAGTATTCTGAGCTGCAATAATTAAGCTAACCACTGAACAGGATGACATGTTGAACCTGTATAATTGGCTCAGACTGTTGAGGCATTGAAAGGTATTTCTAATGGTCCCTAGGCCAGAAATTGCAAACCGATCTGGTAGTAACCCACCCTAAAGTGAGAATGCTGAATGTCTACATTACTGACTCTTTTTAATATGAAATGTAAGGGTGAATCTTACAGAAACATGTATCTACAAAGTAAGACACAGCCAAAGATTATCCCTCCCAGGTGTGGAGGATGGATTTTTACAGTAATTTGCAGGCACACAGAATAAGATGAATTCTCACAAAAATATCCTCATGATTATTTCACTGAAAAGTGAATGTTTTACATAGGAGAATAAATCTGTGAATGATGCCAATTAGAGCCATATAGCATGGAAACAGGCCCTTCAGCCCAATCCATCCATGCTGACTAAGATGTCCCATTAAAGCTAATCCTAGTTACCCAATATCACTATCACTCCAAATCTTTCCTATCCAGGCACCCACCCAAATGTTTTCTAAATGTTGTTATCATGTTATCGTACTTGCCCCAGCAACTTCCTCTAGCAGCTTATTCTATATATCCATCAATCCTTGTGGGAAAAGATGCCCCTTAGATTCCTGTTAAATCCTATAATCCTATTACAGAAACATTTGTTGCAAAGATACTTTCATGAGATAAAGTTAACCCCCCTGAGAAAGGCTGATAGTGCCTTTTGTTGCTTAACTTTCATGTTGGTTTCCAGTGACTGAATAAAGGGATGTCTGGGTCCCTTTAAACATCAACGTTATCCAATATCTCACCATTTATAAATCCTCTGCTTTTCTGTTTGTACACCAAGCTTTCCATGTCGTAGCCCATTCACTACGCTTGTTGAAAACCACCTTGAAGTCCATTCACTCCCCCTTACTCATCATCCAGCCTGTTATCTACCATCAGCAAAATATTTGGCTACCAAAAGATACCAAACCCATCAAAATATTTGTCTCCAAAAACCATCTGAAATTTAAAACCAAAACCATTTTATCTCATCCTGTTTTTGATATTAGTGACATGGTATATTTTATAATTTATTCCAAAGATATTGTTAGTAAGAAAACAAATAGGTGACAATGATAGAGGGCATTATTTTGCTAGGATTTTAATTATTGTTAATTAAGGAATACAGACTGGGAATTTTTGCAAGATTATGAACAATTTTGTGAAGGTTCCAACTTCCTTCATTCAATTTGAATAGACAACTATCTGTTATATAAGTGGGTTAATTTTTGTGGTAAGATAACTGAGAAGAAAGCCCATTGAAAGCTTTAAACATTTTCCTGTTGATTTTTACAAGCAGTTATTCCGAGCATCATATAAAAGGGGATGTTTGAACTTATTATATTGTTATCCACCTGCCTCATTAAAATGGGAGCATTTTGTCATTTCATTGAATTGGCTGGTTTGTTCATTGAGATGAAAGGCCCTGATGTTGAGGAATGGAAGATTTTTCTTCTTTCAACACCAGAGAGCAGTGGAAAGTGGGTCAGGAATAAACTGAGAGTGGAGGAAACAAAGATGTAAAATCTCTGTGCGATAGTTACCCCTTACCCCTATATCCACATTTAACCTGCCCACCTCACACTTACAGACTTACATGCAATATCTTCCTACGATACGATACGATACGATAGAATTGTATTCAACCCTGGAGGGAAATTGGTCTGCCAACTGTCATGACACACAACAAGGTACATGAAAACCTGAGATTGAAATTAAATTAAAAGTGAAAAAAAAGAAAAAGGCAAATGCCTGTTGGCTGGCTGCCATGTGCACAGCGCCTTAATTGGAACAAACAAACAAACAAACAAACAAACAAACGCAGGTTTATCCGCTGGGCAGAGGATTCTAAAATTAGAATGCCCCCCACCCCCCACACTGCCCCTCACGGTGGTCCCCTCACGCCGGGTCCCCATTGTTCTGCACCTCCCCCCCTCACGCCTATCGACCGCTGATCTCGGGTCGATCGTGAGGCCCAACGCCGCCAAGGCTCCCACCATCACCGAGGATCCCATCACTGCCACCTCCTCAAATCTATTCAAAAACAATGTGCCTTTAGCTTTAAAACCAAGCGTTTTTAACTCTTGTTTAAGAAGGAACTGTAGATGCTGGAAAAATCGAAGGTGGACAAAAATGATGGAGAAACTCAGCGGGTGAGGCAGCATCTATGGAGCGAAGGAAATAGGTGACGTTTCGGGTTGAGACCCTTCTTCAGACTGATGCGTGGGTGGGGGGGATGGGAAGAAGAAAGGAAGCAGCGGAGACAGTGGGCTGTGGGAGAGTTTTTAACTCTTGATCTTTGACTTTAGACTTTACAGGAACAATGTGGAAACAGGGCCTTCGGCCCTCCGAGTCCATGTCGACTAGTGACCACCCCAATCGCTAACACTATCCTACACATTAGGGATGATTTATAATTTTGCTGAAGCCAATTAACTTACAAACCTGTCCGTCTTTGGAGTGTGGGAGGAAACCAGAGAACCCGGAGAAAACCCACATGGTCACAGGGAGAACGTACAAAGTCCATACCGATAGCACCCGCAGTCAGTATCGAACACGGGTCTCTGCCGTTGTAAGGCCAAAGCTCTAGCACCATGCCACTGTGCTGCCCTCGTCACTATCAGAATTGGATAGAGACGATATTACTTATGTTTTGTCTCGGAGAAACCAATCATGGAAAAGAAAGGGAAAAAAACAACATTGGATCCAACTGCACAGAAACTCACAACAACCTTGTATCCTACCAGACATTATTGTGATCGGCACAGGATCAGACGTATGACATCGTTTTGAAAAAATATTTTAGGTCTTACATGGTTAATCATGTTATTCTGAAAAGCAATGTATCAAAAACAACCTGCCAAGGAGGCAGGGAGATAAAGATTGAAAGGGTTAGGCTGCACAGAACTGTAGCTGTTGCTCTAGAGATTTAGATTTTAATCTAGCCCAGAGAAGGGATAAAGATCAGTTTGCTTTACTGGCTGTTAAATTACAAAGCTGAAATAGGTTTAATGCTTGGCCTCGCGTTAAATCTCCTTGGGTTTGAATCCTTTAACAGAAAAACCTCACACCTGGCTATTTAGCTGCAGGAACAGGTGCATTGTGAGATGTTGCTTATCCAGCAGTTACTAATGATACAAACACATATTTAAATGTTAAGTTAATTCCACGTCTTAGCTTTGATTTTCCCACTTTTTTTCTTCTTCAGATACATGACCTTTTCTCAGAGTTTTACTTGTTTGAATGCTCATCAGAATAATGTGTTTTTTTGATTTTTCTCAAGCTCTCTCAGGAGAGGTGCCCCAGGTCTTAACGCTTTCTCATTGCCCAGTTCACATTGTGAAATTAAGTGAGTGCTAGTACTTGATTTTCCAGCCAGTAATTCCTGCTGGCCACTCATGTGTTAACATAGAATCAGAAACATTGAAAATAGATGCAGGAGTAGGCTATCCGGCCCTTTGAACCAGCACTGCCATTCAATATGATCCAAAATCAGTACCCATTCCTGCTTTCTCTCCTTATCCCTTGATGCCATTAGCCCTAAGAGCTATACCTAACTCTCTTGAAAATATCCAGTGAATTGGCCTCCACTGGCTTCTGTGGCAAAGAATTCCACAGATTCACAACTATCTGGGTGAAAATGGTTTTCTTCATCTCAGTCCTAAATGCCTATCCCTTATACTTAAACTGTGAGCCCGTTCGGGACTCCCCCAACATGGGGAACATTTTTCCTGCATCAAGCCTGTCTAATCCCTTAAGAATGTTATATGTTTCTATAAGATGCCCTCTCATCCTTCTAAATTCCAGTGTTAATAAGCCCAGTCAATACATTATTTCATAATATGTCAGTCCGACCATCCCGGGAATTAACGTGGTGATCCTACGTTGCACTTCCTCAATAGCAAGAATGTCCTTCCTCAAATTAGGGGATGAAAACTCAAGTCAAGTCAAGTCAAGTTTATTTGTCACATACACATACGAGATGTGCAGTGAAATGAAAGTGGCAATGCTCGCGGAACAACAAAACAACCAAACAAATTATAAACACAATCATAACACACATATTATTTTACATAATAAATAATAGAAGGAAAAACGTTCTGTACAGTTAGTCCCTGGTGAGAAAGGCGTTTACAGTCCGAATTGCCTCTGGGAAGAAACTCCTTCTCAACCTCTCCGTTCTCACTGCATGGCAACGGAGGCGTTTGCCTGACCGTAGCGGCTGGAACAGTCTGTTGCAGGGGTGGAAGAGGTCTCTCATGATTTTGTTTGCTCTGGAGTTGCACCTCCTGTTGTATAGTTCCTGCAGGGGGGTGAGTGAAGTTCCCATAGTGCGTTCGGCCGAACGCACTACTCTCTGCAGAGCCTTCTTGTCCTTGGCAGAGCAATTCCCGAACCAGATGGTAATGTTCCCGGACAAGATGCTTTCCACCGCCGCTGCGTAGAAGCACTGGAGGATCCTCGGAGACACTCTGAATTTCCTCAATTGCCTGAGGTGGTAAAGGCGCTGCCTTGCCTTACTCACCAGTGCTGAGGCGTGTGATGACCATGTCATATCCTCAGAGATGTGGACTCCCAGATATTTAAAACAGTTCACCCTATCCACAGGATCCCCATTTATACTCAATGGAGTGTACGTCCTCGGATGATGTGCCCTCCTAAAGTCCATGATCAGCTCCTTTGTTTTTTTGATGTTCAAGAGGAGGCTGTTATCCTGGCACCAGAGTGCTAGATCAGCCACCTCCTCCCGGTAGGCCCTCTCATCATTGTCTGAGATCAGGCCCACCACCACAGTGTCATCAGCAAACTTAATTATTGAATTGGAGCTGAACCTAGCCACACAGTCATGTGTGTACAGGGAGTACAATAGGGGGCTGAGGACGCAACCCTGGGGCGATCCTGTGCTCAGGGTGAGGGACTTCGATGTATTCCCTCCCATCTTGACTACCTGGGGCCTGGCGATGAGAAAGTCCAGGACCCAGGCACACAGGGAGGTGTTGAGCCCTAATTCCAGTAGCTTCCCGGCCAGTCTGGTGGGGACTATGGTGTTGAAGGCTGAACTGTAGTCTATGAACAGCATCCTCACGTAGCCCCCCTTCTGGCTGTCCAGATGGGAGAGAGCGGTGTGCAAGACCTGGGAGACTGCATCGTCCGTGGACCTGTTCGGACGGTATGCGAACTGCAACGGGTCCATGTTCCGAGGGAGGAAGGCGCAGATGTGATTCTTCACCAGCCTCTCAAAGCATTTCATGACTACCGAGGTAAGGGCCACCGGACGGTAGTCATTCAGGCAGGCTGGGGAGGCATTTTTTGGTACCGGTACAATGATGGATTTTTTGAAGCAGGCAGGGACCACGGACTTGTCCACGGAGAGGTTGAATCATGTAGTGAGCACTGGAGCTAGCTGCGTAGCACAGGACTTGAGTACTCGCCCCGGGATGCCATCGGGGCCTGCAGCTTTTCTTGTGTTCACCCGTGTCAGTGCCCTCCTCACGTCGTGCTCGGACAGCGAGAATGTGTGCATATTCCTCCCTTCAGCTTCGGTAGCCAGCCCGCTGTCGGTATTGTCGATAGACGGCAGACCTGGAGTGGTGTTGCCCCTCTCGAAACGAGCGTAGAAGGAGTTCAGGTCGTGAGCTAGGGAGGTGCCGGCACTTGCGGATGAGGGAGCGGTGCTTCGGTAGTTGGTTACTGCACACAATACTGCAGGTGTGGTCTCACCAGAGCCTTGTACAACTGCAGTAGGACCTCTTTGCACCTGTACTCAAATCCTCTCACTATGAAGGCCAACTTGCTTTCTTCACTGCCTGCTGTACCTGCATGCTTACATTCAGTGATTGATGTATAAAGGCACCCAAGTCTCGTTGCACCTCCCCTTTTCCTAATCTGATATTCAGACAATAATGTAAGGTGTCAGATTAGGAACTTGGCCTTCTTGTTCTTGCCACCAAAGTTAAGGAACGTGCAGGAATTCCTGGAGGAGCGATGACATGCAATAGTACAGCCACAAAAGGATCTCCACCAGTTTATGTCAGATCTCATCAGTTGTGTAATTGCACATTTGATCATAGAACGCAGAATAGTACTGCACAGGAGTGGACCCTTGGGTCTACAATGTCTGTGCTGAACATGATGCCAACTGTCATCTTCCTATCAACAAATTATTATCTCCCCATTTCCTGCATATCCTTTTGCATATTCAAAAGTCTCTTAAAATCTACCATTGTGTCTGTCTCCACAACTACACATAGCAGCGCATTCCATGCACTCACCACCCTCTGTGTAAAAACAACGTGCCCCACACGTGTCCTTCAAACATCTAGTGAGGGGGTGGCACAGTGGCAGAGTTGCTGCCTTACAGCGCCAGAGTTGCTGCCTTACAGCGCCAGAGACCCAGATTCGATCCTGACTATGGGTGCTGTGTACAGTATATGGAGTTTGTACTTTCTCCCTGTGATCACATGTGTTTACTCCGTGTGCTCTGGTTTCTTCCCACATTCCAAAGACGTGTCAGTTTGTAGGTTAACTGCCCTCCGTAAATTGTCCCTAGTGTGTAGGATAGAACTAGTGTATGAGTAGACTCAAAATGCTGGAGTAACTCAGCGGGACAGGCAGCATCACTGCAGAGAAAGAATGAGTGACATTTCGAGTCGAGACCCAGCATCTGCAGCTCTTTCTTACACACTAGTATATGGGTGTTTGCTGGTCGGTGGGACTGTTTCCACAACATATCTCTAAAAATAAACTAAAACTGAAATGATAAAACTTTGTGCATCTCAACTTTAAGCTATGCACTATGGTCTAAGGATGAGTATGCTTTGGAGAGCGTGCAGTGGAGGTTTACTAGAATGCTGAAGGATTAGAGGGTTTCAGCTACAGGGAGAGTTTGGATAGATGCGTGTGTTGTTTTCTCTGGAAAGTCAGAGGTTGAGGGAAGACAGAGTCATAGTGCCATAGAACGATACAGTGTGGAAACAGGCCCTTCTGCCCACATTGGCCAACATGTCCCAGCTACACTAGTTCCACCCACCCGCATTTGGTCCATATCCCTCGAAGCCTGTCCTATCCATGTATACTTGATTGAAGTATACAACATTATGAGAGGCATAGATAGGGTAGACAGTCAGAACCTTTTTTCCTAGGATGGAAATGTCCAGAGTTAGAGGGCATAGCTATAAGGTGAGAGGGGTAAAGTTTAATGGAAATGCGCAGGGCAGGTTTTTTAATCAGTGGGTGGTGAGGGCCTGGTGGGGTGGATATGATAATAATGTTTAAGAGACTTTTAGATCGGCTCATGGAAGTGCAGGAAAGAGAGGGATATAGATCATGTGCAGGCAGAAGAGATCAGTTAAGCCGGGCATTGTGTTCAGCTCAAACATTGTGGAATGAAGGTCCGTTCCTCTGCTGAACTGCACTATGTTCTATGTTCTAGCATTCGATATTGGGGCATTAGGTTCTGACAAGTTAACTGAGTGATAAAACATACAAATATCTTAATAAGAAATCAAGTGTGACTAAATTTCCTTTTTAAGTTTGGAAATTACTACAAATGCCCCCAAAAATATAACTGCTTAAGTATATCCAGTATATCAATAAAGATTGAGAACTTTTCCAAATAATTAAGTTCATTGACATTGACAGTTTGCTTACGAGTCTTACTCCTTTGTACATTGTGAAAGTTAGAACAGCCTAATCCACTTCAGGAAAAGAAGAGTTAAATCTTTGCTAACATCTTGCTCGAAGCGGTCTCTCTTTGTCTCCTGCTGCCTTCATCATGGCAATTTTCTAGCCTTTTTTTCACAGTTGCAATATTTTCCTTTCAGACAGTTTGAATGGATGGACACGTCCGCCCTGTGATTTTTTTTTCCCCTCCCACCTTGGGCTTTCAATGGATGGCAAACTATTATTGACCTTGAAGCTTTTCAAAGGCTGAAACAGCAGTTAGTCATCACCAGTCAGAACCAATGCTAAAATAGCCATAACAACTCTTTGAATTTGGTCATTTCCCAGCATGCTATTTGATTTTGGTCATGTTTAACTGCCTGGTCTTCTGTCCTTGAATAATATGTTTGAGCACCCATATAGAATAATTGGACGCTTGCTGCACCAAACTATGACTTCTTAATGCAGATGAATTATGCATGAATGAGGCTACATAACATAAGACTTTCCCCTTCAATGTTTTCACATTATTAGAATATCTTGGTGCTCTGCCCCCACTGTCATAATAATGAAGACTTCAAATTTCTTCACCAATTATTCGGATTAAGTCAAAGAGATAATGGAAAAACATTTTTTTTAAAAAGACAATGTAATTTCGAATTAGCTAAGGCAAATCTAAAGAGCATACTGGAGAGTGGCTGGGGCATGATACGTTTGAAAGCCTGTATTAAGATCTGATTTGAAAATTAAAAACAATACAATGCACTAGTCTATGAAGTGGAAATAAAAATGGTAGTAAGGTGGCGCAGCGGTGAGCTTCTGCCTAACAGCGCCAGGGACCCAGGGCCTGACTACGGCTAGACAGAAAATGCTGGAGTAACTCAGCAGGACAGGCAGCATCTCTGGAGAGAAGGAATGGGTGACATTTCGGGGCCGAGACCCTTCTTCGGACAGCTCAACTCCTCACTACGGGTGCTTGTCTGTACGGAGTTTGTACATTCTCTTCATGATCTTCATGGGTTAACTCCGAGATCTTTGGCTTCCTCCCACTCTCCAAAAGACATATAGGTTAATGTAAGTTTAGGTTAATATAACGTATAGGTTAATGTGTAGGTTAATGTGTAAGAAGGAACTGCAGATGCTGGTTTAAACCGAAGATAAACACAAAATGCAGCATCTGGCTATCCCACTGAGTTACTCCAGCATTTTGGGTCTACCGTAGGCTTGTAGGTTAATTGGCTTGGTAAAATGCAAAATTGGCCCTTGAGTTTGTAGGGTAGTGTTTAGGGCATCGCTGGGCGGCGAGGACTCAGTGGGTCAAATGGTCTGTTTCTGTTCTGTATTTCTAAACTAAACTAAACTAAATTGTGTTGTGCTTAAGAGTGCACAACCTCTCTCAATATAATCCCTCCCTCCTTATATAAAATGGCCCTCTGACATGAATCCAGCAGTTTTTTGTGACATGGAAGATATTTCAGCGGCAAAGATGCTGACCAATATCCAGCCTAACTCACACATAGTTTTTGTATCATACCAATGAGAATCGATGCTAGGGAAAGTGAGAGTTTTGTCCTTGGCCACATGCAAGACCTTCTGAGCACATATGGGATTGTTGGCAGAATGAAACAAATTTAAATTCCAGGATTTTCTTGACATTGTAAGCTGCTTTTACAGCTTGAACAATTTTCAATTTGAAAATAGGTCTTTAATATTTCACAGTGTTCATTCTCATTAGCAAAGCTGGTTGAGATAAACATGTTGTGTTGTTCTGCTTTTGAGTTCCAGATAGGGGATGATATTGTAACATACTGTATGTAACTGTGTGCAAGGACACCCAATGATGCAAAGGGGCTCGACTAGTAAATGGCAACTGTTATTGTGGATTTAATAGTCAGTCTGCTTATAATGCCCTTGTTACAAGGTATGTGCCATTGGTGATGATGTCCCTGGTCGATAACACTTCAAGCCGGCAACCTGCGGAGGGCAATTGATATTCATTCATTACAAAATCACAATGCTTTGTAGATATAATTGGCATTTACCAATTTATTGTGCTCAAAGGAAATTTTGTGAGTGTTTCGCTATTTTTTAACAGTCTATTCAGGCTAAATTTTTATATATGAATTTTTTAATAATTCATGGAAGTGTATATTGTTGGAAAAGCATTTGTTGCCCAACATATGATGAGGAGGACAATTTTGTTTAGTTTAGAGTTACAGCACGGAAACAGGCACTTAGGCCCACAGAATCTGCATTGACCAGTGAGCTCCACACATTAAAGCCGTTGTCCCACTTATGAAACCTGAATGGAAACCTCTGGTGACTTTGCGCCTCACCCAAGGTTTTCATGCGGTTCCCGGAGGTTTTGGTCACTCTCCCTAATGGTCGAAAGTGGTTTCCGCGTAGTCGAGGCTTCTTCTATGTTTCTGCGATTATTTCAACAAAATCAAAACCGGCCTCGACTAAAAATAGGTTGCCGTTTGGTCGAAGCCAGTGGAGTGGGGTCGCTATTTACTTACAGGCAGTCGAAGGCAATCTCCTTTGCTGACTGGCCACTTTGATTGGCTCTAGAGTTTTCAGCAAAGATCTTATAGGATCTTTGGTTTTCAGGACCTAGAAGATCCACCAGAAGGTAAAATGCCCGCTAACTTTATTAAACTTCTTAAAACTGTCTCCACTCCTTCTCCCCCCCCCCCCTTCTCGCCCCTTCTCTCCCCTTCTCTCCCCCTCTTTCCCCTTCTCTCTCCTCTTCTCTCTCCCCTTCTCTCCCATTCTTTCTCCCCTTCTCTCCCCTTCTTTCCCCTTCTCTCCCTCCCTCCTGCGCTCTCTAAAGGACTTACCGAGCTCTGTGGCAGCCGTTTACCTGCCTCTTCATCACGAAGACAGCGCTCCTCTGCTGTCCCTGGCCCCCACCTTCGCAGTGTGTGTGTGTGTGTGTGTGTGTGTGCGTGCGGGTGTGTGTGTGTGTGTGCGTGTGTGTGTGCGTGTGTGTGTGTGGGTGTGTGTGTGTGTGTGTGTGTGTGTGCGTGTGTGTGTGTGTGTGTGTGTGTGTGTGTGTGTGTGTGTGTGTGTGTGTGGTCAGTAGCATTCTTTGGTCAGTAGATGCAGCTCACGCTTCGGTCGAGGCTTTCCAAGCGAGTCACCAAAACCTCTGGCGACTCATGGAAACCTTGCAAGGTCACCAGAGGTTTCCGTTCAGGTTTCCTATGTGGGACAGGGGCATAACACTATCAAACACACACTAGAGACAATTTACACTCATACCAAGCCAATTACCCTCCAAACCTATATGTATTTGGAGCGTGAGGGGAAACTGGAGCCCTCGGAGAACGTACAAAACCCATACAGACAAGTACCTGAGGTCAGGATCGAACCCGGTTCACTGGTGCTCTACCGCTGCGCCACCGCGCCGCACTTAACATTCGTCCAACTCTTGAAACCTTGAAGATCCAGTTTTGTTTTCACTTTCTGACACTTATTGACCTAATTGTTCCTCTTGCGTGCATTGTACTGATCACTTCCTCAATTCAGATATGGTATGGTTAACAACAGACATAGCCAGGGAGTAAGGCAGCAGTGTGGTTGGCCCATTTATCTTTTAAGATTATGGTCCATGCAAATTGTCTGCCGCGTTAGTCTACAACACAATGATGACTGCATTGCAAGAAATATGTCATGTGGTCAGTAGCAGTTTGGAATATTTTGGGAACATGAAAGACGCTGGGCGGCACGGTGATGCAGTCATAAAAATGATGCCTTTGCACCAGAGACCCGGGTTCGATCCCGACTCAGGGTGCTGTCTGTACAGATTGTACTTTCTACCAGTAACCATGTGGGTTTTCGCCAGGAGCTCTGGTTTCCACCCACACTCCAAAGATGCACAGGTTTGTAGGTTATTTGGCTTTAGTAAAATTGTAATGTGTCCTTAGTGTGTAGGATGGTGCTAGTGCACAGGGATTTCTCGTCGGTTTCCAGACACGGTGGGCTGAAGGGCTTGTTCCATGCTGTATTTCTAAACTAAACTAAACTAAACTAAACTAAACTAAACTAAACTAAACTAAACTAAACTAAACTAAACTAAACTAAACTAAACTAAACTAAACTAAACTAAACTAAACTAAACTAAGTACACTCTATGGAAAATGTTTGTTCTTTCTTTAACTTATTTTAAATGTTATGGCTTATGCTGACATCACACTTGAAGCTGATAAGAATATTCATGCACATGCATGAATGGTTATTCTTCACTTGGTTTAACACCTACAAAAAATGTTCTTATCTAACCATGCAACACTGTTGACTTGAAAAATCTAATTACACTATGTGGAGATTTTTTTCCCATTATATTAAGTGATTATGATAAAGTCTCAGATGTAGTGGGAACTAATACAAGGAGTCCCATATTGTGTGATGCACATTGATTTATATTGAAGTAGGAACTGAAGTAGGAAGTAGGATTCTAAATCACTTCCAAGATTACTCCTAGTGACATTTTATTCTACCTGGAAAATCCATGTTTGTTCCTTGTCAAACATGCTCGCAAACAAAACTGTGGAACTACCTTAACTGCACTGTTTAAAATGGAGGGGTTGTACAGTGGCACAGCGGTAGAGTTGCTGCCTTACAGTGCTTGCAGTGCTGGAGACCCAGGTTCGATCCCGGCTACGAGTGCTGTCTATACAGAGGTAGTACATTCTCCCCGTGACCGCGTGGGTTTTCCCCGAGATCTTCAGTTTCCTTCCACACTCCAAAGGTATGTAGGTTAAATATAAATGTTGTATAAATATAAAGTATTCAGTATAAATATAAAATTGCCCCTAGCATGTGTAGGATAGCGTTAATGTGAGGAGATCCCTAGTCGGTGCGGACTTGGCGGGTCAAAGAGTCTTTTTCTGCGCTGTATCTCTAAACTAAACTAAACTAAACTTAAGATTGGGAACAATATTTTGTAACCCCTCATGAAGACACTGAGTGTATTTATGGCACTTCACAATCCGCGATGAAGGGGAAATAAACGCTGAAGCAGCTCTGTAGATGCCAGGGCGCACATGATATTGCCCTGCAATACAACCTCAGCCATCCTTCAAGTATCATTGTTGTGTAATGTCTCAATTCCATTCTACTAAGATGCATTTACAAGGCCCCAGAGCAAGAACATGTGGTTTAGGAACAAACGGTCGTAAAATAGAAGCCATGAAATCCTTGGACATTTATGGGACAGAAAGCAGTCATTGGATCATTGTGGCTGTGCTGGACAAATACAAAACCATTCCAGATAATGCTTTCTTCTAGCAAAAGATTTTTAGCCCAAGAGGTTTCAACTCTAATAAGTACATCTTCAAATTATATTTAAAGGTAATGAGGGTTTCTGCCGCAATCCGATATTCAGGCAGTGAGTATCCAGACCTTTACTACATCATCAGGTTAATTCCCGGGATGGCGGGACTGACATATGATGAAACAATGGATCGACTGGGCTTATATTCACTGGAATTTGGAAGAATGAGAGGGGTTCTTATAGAAACATATAACATTCTCAAGGGAGTGGACAGGCTAGATGCAGGAAAACATTTGCCGATGTTGGGGGAGTCCAGAACCAGGGGCCACAGTTTAAAAATAAGGGGTAGGCCATTTAGGATGGGAATGAGAAAAAATATTTTCACCCAGAGAATTGTGAATCTGTGGAATTCTCTGCCACAGAAAGCAGTGGAGGCTAATTCACTGGAAATATTCAAGAGAGAGTTAGCTCTTAGGAATCAAGGGATATGGGAAGAAAGCCCGGTACAAATTCTGGATAATCAGCCATGATCATATTGAATGGCAGTGCAGGAATGGCCGACTCCTGCACCTATGTTCGATGTTTCTATGAGTCAGGTTGAAACTGTGGAAGGAATGGACAGAAAATGTTTCGGGTCAGGACCCATCTTTAAACTGGGTTCCCTCCAGGTTCCTGCCACAGATGCTACCTGACCTGTTAAGTTACTCCAGCACTTTGTGTTTTACCATAGATTCCAGCATCTGCATTTCTTTGTGTCAACATCCTAGTAAAATATTGTCATCACCCTTTACAGTTTAATGACATCCTTCATATATCAGGGTAACAAGAAATGCTCCAGCTTCTCCAGCTGTAACATGATGTTCCAAGTCCTGTACTCAATGAACATCATTTTGTTCAGACCGAAAGGTCTGAATGACAATAAAGGATCGATCGATCGATCAATACTCTCATTGATGATGGCAAGCATGCAAATGCCATGTTCAAGATACAAGATACAAGATACAAGATACAATTTATTTGTCATTTGGACCCCTTGAGGTCCAAACGAAATGACGTTTCTGCAGCCATACATTACAAACAAATAGACCCAAGACACAACATAATTTACATAAACATCCATCACATTGCTGTGATGGAAGGCCAAAAAAAATTATCTCTCCACTGCACTCTCCCCCCCCCCCCGATGTCAGAGTCAATGTCAAAGCCCCCGGCTGGCGATGGCGATTGTCCCGCGGCCATTAAAGCCACGCCGGGTGGTGCAAGGTCGCACACCGGGTCTTGGTGTTAGAGCCCCCGGCGGGCGCTCGCAGGGTCCCGCGGCCATTCCAAGCTGCGCGGTGCGGAGATGTAAGGCCCCGCTCCAGGAGCTCTTCGACCCCGCAACTCGGGCGGGAGAAGTCACCGTTGCGGGAGCCCTGAAAAGTGGTCTCCCTCCAGGGACCCGCGGGCTCCCGGCGCCGCCGTCCGCCAGACCCGCAGTTGCAGCCTCCGAATCTCCGGAGGTCGGGCCGCAGTAGCGTTCCTCCACCGCTCCACCCGCTCTGAACTCGGCCAGCTCCGTGACGGTGAGGTGAGTAGTCGGCACCAGAGCCCCCGGTCTTCCTGTTGGAGGCCGCTCCTCGTTGCAGCCCCAATGACAACGGAGACCCGACAAAGAAAAGTTCGGGTCTCCCGTGCAGGGAGAGATTTAAAAGTTACCCCCTCCCTCCCACCCCACCCCCCCACCCCCCAACACACACATACCCCAAAAAAAAATAATAAAAACGCAGACGGGCTGCAGAGGCCGCTGCTGACGAGAGTTGCGCCGCCTACAACCTTGTCCATCTATGCTGCCACCTCAGGGAACTATGAACCAGCACCCTTAGGTTCTACTACATTCCCCAGGGCCCCACCATTTACTGTATACGTCCTTGGACTAGCTATGATCAAACTTTACTGGGACTTTATCTTGCATTAAATGTCATTCACATTATTCCCTTTCTCGTGTATTCGTACGCTAAGGATAGCTGGATTGTAATCATACAGTATATTGTCTTTCCACTGACAGGTTAGCACGCAACAAAAGCTTTTCACTATATCTTGGGACAATAAACAAGTCAACTCAACTCATTAATTCCTGCCCTGTACAAGAAACCAGAGGACATAGATAGGTTTAAGGTGAGATGGGAAAGATTGAATAGGAATGTATTCACACAGAGGGTGATGGGTATATGGAATGAGCTGCCAGAGAAGGTAGTTGAGGCAGGTAGTACAACAACATTTAAAACACATTTGGACAGGTATAAGGATGTGTAAAGTTTAGAGAGGTGTAGGCCAAACGCAAGCAGGTAGAACCAGCATCTTCATCGGCATGGGCAAGTTGGGCCGAATGGCCTGTTTCCGTGGTGTATGACTCTATGACTGTATTTTGACTGGAATAAATTTTGAACAGCTTATAATGGTGATATATGCCATATTTTGTTTCTTTCTTGCAATTTTGTATTTTGAAACTGTTAATCATAATTGTGTGACGGCAATATCTGCAATCAGTGGACCATCTGTCACATCTTATCACTAAATGTTAGTAGGTACTTATTCCTCTGTTTATTAACTGCTTAAAAAGGTGTTTTTTAGAATGTGTATCATTACCCTCAGCCAGTGTTCCATTAGTGATGAAATGGACTGTTATATATTTTATTCTGCTCATATTCCTCTTCTCATCGTGACAATTCAAATCAAACCTAAAGAAAAGCTTAAACAAACATATTCTTATTCATTAAAGATAGACACAAAATGCTGGAGTAACTCAGCGTGACAGGCAGAATATCTGATGAGTAGGAGTGGGTGACGTTTCAGGCCAAGAAACTTTTTCAGACTCTAAAGAAGGGTCTCGACCTGAAATATCACTCATTCCTTCTCTCCAGAGTTCCTTCACTCAATTCTTTCATCATATGACAGTCCCGCCATCCCAGGAATTAACCTTGTGAACTTACACTGCACTCCCTCAATAGCAAGAATGTCCTTCCTCAAATTATGAGACCAAAACTGCACACAATACTCCAGGTGTGATCACACCAGGGCCCTGTACAACTGCAGAAGGGCCTCTTTGCTCCTATACTCAACTCCTCTCGTTAGGAGGCCAATATGCCATTAGCTTTCATCACTGCCTGTTGTAACTGTATGCTTACTTTCAGTGACTGATGTACTAGGACACCCAGGTTTTTTTTTTTTATCATTTAAAAATAAATTGGATAGTTATATGGATGGGAAGGGAATGGAGAGTTATGGTCTGAGCGCAGGTATATGGGACTAGGGGAGATTATGTGTTCGGCACAGACTAGAAGGGTCGAGGTGGCCTGTTTCCGTGCTGTAATTGTTATATGGTTATATGGTTATATAGGTCTCGTTGTACTTCCCCTTTTCCTAACCTGACACCATTCAGATAATAATCTGCCTTCCCATTCTTGCCTCCAAATTGGATAACCTCACATTTATCCAAGTCACTCTGCATCCTCATAGCATCCTCTTCACGGTTCATACTGCCATCCAGCTTTGTGTCATCTGCAAATTTGCTAATGTTACTTTTAATTCCTTCATCTAAATTATTAATGAAAATTGTAAATAGCTGCAGTCCCAGCAGCGAGCCTTGCGGCACCCCACTAGTCATTGCCTGCCATTAGGAATGTGACCCTTTAATCCCCATTCTTTGTTTCCTGTCTGCCAACCAATTTTCTATCCATGTCAATACCCAATCCCCAATACCATGTGCTCCAATTTTGCCAACAAATCTTCTGTGTGGGACCTCATCAAAGGCTTTCTAAAAGTTCAGTTACACTACATCCACTGGCTCTCCCTGATCCATTTTACTTGTTACATCCTCAAGCATGATTTCCCCTTCGTAAATCCATGCTGACTCAGACCGATCCTGTTACTGCTATCCAAATGTGCCGCAATTACATCTTTGATAATCGACTGCAACATTTTCCCCGCCACCGATGTCAGGCTAACTGGTCTATAATTCCCTGCTTGCTCTCTCCCTCCTTTCTTGAATAGTGGGATAACATTAACTACTCTCCAATCCACAGGAATTTATCCGGAATATATAGAACATTGGAAAATTATCACCAATGCATCCACGATTTCTAGAACCACTTCCTTGAGCACCCTGGGATGCAGTCCATCAGGCCCTTGGGATTTATCAGCCTTCAGTCCCATGAGTCTATCCAACACCATTTCCTGACTATTGCATATTTCCTTCAATTCCTCCATCACCCTATTTCTGTCTGCAAGGGACCCACATTTGTCTTAACTAATTTTTTCCTCTTACCTCCCATACCTAAAGAAGCTATGACTATCCTCCTTTATATTCTTGGCAGCTTATCTTCGTACTTCATCTTTTCTCCCCGTATTGCCTTTTTAGTTACCTTCTGTTGATCTTTAAAAGTTGCCCAATCCTCTGGCTTCCCTCTCATCTGGGCTATGTTATATGACTTATCTTTTATTTTTATACGGTCTTGACTTCCCTTGTCAGCCATGGTCACCTCTTACTCCTCTTAGAATATTTCTTCCTATTTGGAATTAAATGATCCTGCATCTTCTGGACTATTCCCAGAAACACTAGCCTTTGCTGTTCCACCATCATCCTTGCTAGGGTCCCATTGCAATCAACCTTGGCCATCTCCTCCCTCATGCCTCCATAGTCCTCTTTGTTCAACTGGAATACTGACACTTCCTATTTGCAGATCCAAATTTATCATATTATGGTCACTACCTCCTAATGCAGGGGTTCCCAACCATTTTCGTTCCGTTTACCTCTGGCATCTTTAATAGCACATAACAATGTTATTTCACATTTATGAACAACTAATGATGAACCTGAACCAAACACACTAATGATATACCAGAATGAGATAAAATATGTACAAATCCAGAATCAACAAATTTACCCCATGGGTAGGCAAAATTTACCCCCTGGGTATGTGAAATTTACCCACTTTGTGAAATTTACCTCAAGTTGGGAACACTTGTCCTAATGGTTCCTTTACCTTGAGTTCCCTTATCAAATCCAGTTCATTACACAACACTAAATCCAGAATTGCCTGCTCACTGGTAAGCTCCAGTACAAGCTGCTCTAATGCAGCCCCGATACCAGAGTGATGGCCCCGATGAGGAGGGCCCGACTGCTGGCTACAGGAGTAAGATCGTCCCATCAACGGAAGGCTCAAGACCCTCGACTGCGGGAGAACAAAGCAGGGAAATTATCGAACTTTTTTTTCGCCTTCCATCACAATGAGGAATGTGGAGGAGTCACTGTCTTGGATGTTTATGTTAAAATGTACTTTGTGTGTTCTGTTGCTTTTTATTTGTATGACTGACTTAGAAAAATGAAATTCATCGTATGTTGCAAAATATAAAATATTATTGTATTGAATCCATCTCGGAGGCACACTACAAACTCCCTTTCTTGGGGTCCAGTACCAACCTGATTTTCCCAATACATCTGCAAGTTGAAATCTCCCATACCACCATAACATTACCTTAATTACATGCTAATTTTAACTCCTGATGCAACCTGTGCCCTATCTCCAGGCACACAAAAGTGCTGGAGAAACTCAGCGGGTGCAGCAGCATCTATGGAGCAAAGGAAATAGGCAACGTTTCGGGCCGAAATGCTGCTGCACCCGCTGAGTTTCTCCAGCACTTTTGTGTATCTTTGATTTTCCAGCATCTGCAGTTCCTTCTTGAACACCCTATCTCCAAGCTGTTTGGGGGCTGTAGATAACTCCCATTAATGGAGTTTAATGCAGATAATTGTGAGATGCTGCTTATTGACGTCAAACCAGGGCAGGACCTACACAGTGAATGGCGGGGCCCTGGGGAATGTTAGAGAACAAAGGGGTCCAGGAATGCAGGGATATAGTTCCTTGAAAGTGTCGTCACAGGTAGATAGGGTGGTCAGGAAGGCTTTTGGTACATTGGTCTTGAGTAAAGAGGTTGGAATATTATGTTACAGTTGTACAATATGTTGGCAAGGTGACATTTGGAATATTGTGTTCAGTTTTGGTCACCCAGGCTAGGGGAAAAATGGTGCTAAGGTGTGAAGAAGATTTATAAAGACATTGTCAGGACTTGAGTGTCTGTACTATATGGAGAAGTTGGGCAGGCTAGAACTTTGTTCATTGGAACACAGGAGGATGAGGATTGATCTTATAGAGGTGTTAAAGTTCATGAGGAGAATAGGTAGTATACATGCACAGAGTCTTTTACGCGTCGTAGAGGAATCGAGAACCAGAGGACATAGGTTTATGGTGAGAGGGGAAAGATTTATAAAAGGAATGCGAGGGGCAACTTTTTTACACATAGGGTGATAGGTGTATAGAACGACCAGCTAGGGTAGATAGTTGAGGCAGGTACTATCATAAAGTTTAAGGAACATTTCGACATGCAAACGGATAGGATATGTTTTGAGGGATGTGGACCAAATTCAGGCAGGTGGGACTAGCGTAGATAGGGCATGTTGTTTGGCATGGGCAAGTTGGGCCGACGGGCCTGTTTATACGCTGTATGACTCATGACTCTGAAACCCAAAGGGTAGCTCTAACAATGATATGGTGCCATTTAGAGAAAAACTCAAGAAGCAGTGAATGTACCTTTCTGATTTTTTGAGTATTTATTACAGTTAACAGTGAACAAAAAGCTTTCTGAAAATTGCTGGAGAAAGCCTGATGTGGTATGTCAAGATAATGGATGGTCCAGAGGCCTAAAGTCAATAACCAAGACCCCTGGTGTTTGCACGTATAATGGCTGTGCCCTTGTTTTAGGGAGGATGTATACACCAATGAAGAGTGCAACCATGGTACAATGTTAGTAATGACATTTACAGAAAGTGAGTTATGTCAGACAAGATTCATGGGATTATTTTATGAAAGGTGACATGTTTAGTGGCCTAGAGGTAGTTCCTGCCAACAGCCAATCTATATAGGTTGGACAAATCGGGAACACTGATCGATGACCTGACAGTGCTGGTTTGTCTGGAGAAAACAATTACTTTAAGTCTTGGGAGAAATGGGAGTCACCAGGTCAATAAAGCTGACAAGATTTCACAGTAGCAAAACCTGCAGCAAACATAGCTTCACAAGTGCAAAGCTGCGGAGATTGCAAGGCGACAGATTTCAAAGCGCAGTATTTTTGTGAGAAACTCGTATTATTTTTGATGAAAGTTATCTGTGTGTTTCTCATTTTCCTTTTGCTTGCAATGAAGTGACAGAATAGAAACATAGAAACATAGAAATTAAGTGCAGGAGTAGGCCATTCGGCCCTTCGAGCCTGCACCGCCATTCAATATGATCATGGCTGATCATCCAACTCAGTATCCCATACCTGCCTTCTCTCCATACCCCCCGATCCCTTTAGCCACAAGGGCCATATCTAACTCCCTCTTAAATATAGCCAATGAACTGGCCTCAACTACATTCTGTGGCAGAGAATTCCACAGATTCACCACTCTCTGTGTGAAAAATGTTTTTCTCATCTCGGTCCGAAAAGATTTCCCCCTTATCCTTAAACTGTGACCCCTTTGTTCTGGACTTCCCCAACATCGGGAACAATCTTCCTGCATCTAGCCTGTCCAACCCCTTAAGAATTTTGTAAGTTTCTATAAGATCCCCCCTCAGTCTTCTAAATTCTAGCGAGTACAAGTCGAGTCTATCCACTCTTTCTTCATATGAAAGTCCTGACATCCCAGAGATTCCGTAAAGATGTGATTCATGGTCCTGTCCCACTTAGGCGACTTTTTAGGCGACTGCAGGAGACTATGCAGTCGCCACATGTTCGCGGGTGGTTGCTGGGGAGTCGCCTTCATGGTTGCGAGGAGTTCCCGCATTCTGGGAACTAGTCGTGGCCTCATTATGGTCGCCATGAATTTTTCAACGTTGAAAAATTAGCGTTGACTAGAATGAAGCCGCCATGGAGAGTAACGAGAATTCTCTAGCCGTAGGTGTGTTGCCAGGAGGTCCTTGTGGGTTGCCAGGAGGTCAAAGGTTCTCGGAGGTTCTCGCAGATTGTAGCCAGTGCTTACCGGTGAATTTCATTGGCTCACTGGCAAAAAAGAAATGTAGGCAGTTGTTTTCAGAACCAAGGAAACGTTAATTGTCCGCCGAGATTCACAGCCGTGTTTCTCTGGCTTCTTAAAAGTTATCTCCATTGTTTCTCCCCCCCTCTCTTTTAAAGGGCTTACCGTACACTGTGCTTTAGCCATCTTAATTTTACTTCGGAGTCACGTGAGTGATTCCGTGAAGACCCCAGCCCAGTGCGCAGGTGCGACATAATCGCACAGCTGTGCAAACTGCGGCCAGTGGGAGTCGGGCGCTCCCGCAAACCAAGGAACGTGAGGTAAGTACCTACCTTAATCGGGCCTTGTGGTTTTTTGCTCCAGGGGGAGCAAAGCAGCAGAGGAAGCGGCCCCCGTTCGACTCCAGCGAAGGAGCCGACAGTGGAGGGGGATAGGCGCAAATGGGACCGCACACGCTGCGGACCGCTGCAGGGAGCTGCGCTAATGCCGGTCCGCTGAACAGCTGTTTGGTTAACAGCAGCGGACCGGAGGGAAATTTAAAAACCCGACCGGCAGCCCTGCAGACTCCTGACAAGGAGAATCGCCACCCGGGAACCGCTACAATGCCGCCTGAAAAACGGCAGGCAGCCTCTAAATACAGGTAAGACAAAAACCTTACCAAAATTACAGGTTCTATAGGAATCAACTTCCTCCAACACTGGAACTGGCTGGAGACAGCAAAAATAAGTATGTCTGTCTCCCCAAGCCAGAGGAGGTCATGGAGTTCAAAACCTCCAGGAAAAAAGGGGCACTGGCTGAATGCCAAGGGAGCTGACACTCCTACCCCAGTGCTATTGCACTAGCCATCTCCCTTGTCGAGGGATTGATGCAACAGCGGAGTTTGAGCTATGCCTCCTCCAATTTATAGCACACCCTTTTGCTCCCTCTTTTGAGGCTAGCTAAGGAGGCCAGGGCTGGGCTGGCTTAAACGCTGGGCAGGCGGACGAGAACAGCAGTATGCCAGGGGAGCAGGATCAGGAAGAGCTACTGGGTGTCGTGGGCCACTACATGGCTCCTCCACGCGACCATCTTCCCAAACAAAGCCCTGCAGGAGTAGGCCTTTCTAGAGGCAAATCCGCAGGCAGCTGGGTCAGCAGACTCGCAGACAAGAGCTAAAAGCAGCGAACTTTGAAGCTCCTAACAGAGGGTCAAGATGTCACCACCTTTGCTCGTTTTTTCCACGGATCATACTCACCTGGCAGGCGAGACGCCATGATCACCAAGGTGGTTCTCCCAGGATGAGGCTATCCTGTTGCACTACGAGTGTGCTGACGCCTAAGATGTTCCCAAATTTGGGATACTCGACTGACATTTGTGCATATAAGACCTGCCCGCAACCTCAAATATACGGGGCTATGCAAACCGCTGCTGCGGGAAGAGAGGCAGCTAAACCTGTGCGCCTCATGAGGGCAGGCCATGGAACGAGCAGGACATCGCATCCAACACCCAGCTGGCAGCACCCCTCGGCATCCACCAGCAATATCGAACAAGGACTGGTTAAAGCCTGGCGACCGCTTCACATTACCCCCAAAGTTCTTTTTAGACAGGGGCCCAGAGCGGGGCCATGGGAAAATGTGCCGCCCCACCGACAGCACCAGCATACCAGCAAAACTAAGCCTTCATGAAAAAACAATAAACATTGGAGGTAGGTAGTCTGGTTCCTCCCAGTTTACACTAAATAAGGGTGTTCTACTAACTGCGGGGGGGGGGGGGGGGGGGGGGGGGGCATTTACACTTGTTGATAAAGCATGGGGTGCTGTCACAAATAACTAAAATATACTCAACAGTATTAGTGGATAAAAACTTGAATTCAAATTGGGCATATTACCGCCAGTTCAGCAATGCGCCCAAAGGGCATTTTCTCCCTCTAAGAAAGAGAAGTGAGAAGGTCAAGCTGAACTAGAAAGGCTCATTACTAAACGGATCATGGGAGTAAACATGAACCATTGGAATTTGTATTGAATATATTCACCAAAACTACAAAAGATGGTGAATGTAGCATCATCATTGATCTAATATCACTAAATAAATCTGTTGAGTATATACACTTTAAGATGGAGACGGGTTTTTTGTCACTGCCAGACATCTGATCTCCAAAGGATACCTATGGCGAGCATTGATATGGAAGATGTTAACTATCTTATACCCATACACTAGGATCATTATAGATACCTAAAAGATTTTACCTGGATAATGGATATCCCGGTTAGGGCAACTATGGGAGAATAGAGCATTCCCAATGGTCTAACCTCAGCCCTAAACTATTATAAATATTAAAAATGGCCATGAAAATATTAAGAAAACAAGCATAATCATGGCATATATTGGATGATATCCTCATATTAGGGGAAACAAAGGAATTAGCTGTGGCAGCAGTTCTAGCTACGAAACAGCTCCCTAAAGCTCTGAGGTTCATCCCACGCCCAGATAAACCAGAATTGAAGTTGTTAACTACCATGGATTATCTGGGCTTCAATAACAATTCCATCCATATGACTGTTACTTTGCCAAGGTACTTGGGTCACTATAATCAAATCATGAATGTACCCACTGAAGCTATATCACAATTACAGTGGTGGGCAGACATATATTTGGCATAGTTTTCAGCCCTATTATCATCACCAATCCCAACTTGGTTATTAAAAACCGATGCCAGTACTTTAGGCTGGGGAGCAACTAAACTCCATATCCAGCACAGGTAACAGATGGACCAATTCAGAAACATCGTTACTACACACACCGGGCATCAACTACTTGGGATTGGTGATCGCCTATTGGGCTAAAAAGCATATGCATTTCAAATGCAGCACGTACATATGTGGTTACGGATTGACAATACTATGGTGGTGGCTTATATCAACCATATGGGGAGCATAAAATCATTATTGTGCAACAAATTGGTCAAACAGATCTGGCAATGGTGTGTCAAAAGACATTTTAACTATCAGCTGCCTATTTCCTAGGAAGCTAGAACACAGTGGGAGACACCATGTTACGGGTAAAAATTTATGATAACATTGAATAGATGTCAAACCCAAAATATCTGCTAAAGGTATTAAGCAGTTTGAAAGCCAGATATCAATTTGGTTGCACAAGACGGAATCACCAGTAACCTATGTATGTGACTTAGGAACCAGATCAGAGGCAGCAGCGATAGAGCCTAAGGGAATTTCTGCTTTGCCTTCCTCCCTTCTGCCTCATCAGTCGGGCACTTCGCAATACAGATGGGATCTGTCTCCGAGATATTGAACGTGCCCGACCGGCCTACACAGCCATGGTTCCCAGTTCATCACGACATGGTGGGCGAGTCACCTATGGATTTCCCTAGTGGACCATGGTTGCTGACTCAACCCAGTATCAGGCATAAGCCACCCATGCCAGAAAAACATCAAACTCCTGGGTGCAGGTTTTGAATAGACCTTACCAGGGACTGGGATTATCCAAAGGAACCATTACCACCATGTCGGCATCCCTGCGAACAGTCACCAAGAGCTAACATGGTTAAAATGCTGCCACGACGCAGGGACAACATACCAAACTATTCAACCACTGACGTATTGGAGTTCCTGGAACATCTACACCATGACTAAAAGGTGAGTTACAGTGCCGTAAATACAGCATGGAGCACCTTGTCTGCTTATCTAAAACAGCAGGACAGCAGAGCATGGGATCCCATCCACTGAAGATAAACCTATGAAGGGCAACTATAATAATAAGCCCCAAAAACCCAGGTATACCCATGTATGGGATATCAGTGTGATATTGACATATCTCAGAGAATGGCACCAGCCAGATCCCTCAGTCTTGCTCAATCTATGTTAAAAACGCTCATGCTTATGGCTCTTGTATACGCTCACAGAGTCCAGTCACTCCATAAAACTAGACTGGATAACATGGTGATCACCCCAGACGCATCACATTCATATTCTAGGTCTGGTAAAAACCTAACTCGCAGGTATATGGGACTAGGCGAGATTATGAGTTCGGCACGGACTAGTAGGGTCGAGATGGCCTGTGTTTTCCGTGCTGCAATTGTTATATGGTTATATGGACCAGGAACGCCCTATTCACTGGTGGGATTCCGGGCCTACCCACCAGAGTCCAGGTTGAGTGTGGTGACCCATCTACTACAATATATAGACACAACCCACAATCTTAGAGGGAGAGGAAAGCCTATGGGTCAACCACAGAAACCCCAAGACGGGGTACGAGCCAAACCACTCCAAGGTGGCTCAAACAGGTACTGAAAGCTGCTGGAATAGATAATAATACATTTTAATCCCATTCCACTAGGGCAGCATTGATATCAGCGGCTGAACGAATGGACATCCCGGTTGACCACATTCTCAATACGGCAGAATGGTCAAGGGAACGACGTTCAGAACATTTTTTATTGTAAACCGTTGATAAGCCTGATTTAATTGCAGAAAGAATATTACAAACTGCAATATTAATTTAAGCTCAGGGGAGCTATTTATGTTGTTATTGTTAACAAATATCTTTCTGTTTCTTGTGAAAGCAGATCCATTGGTTGATTACGATAACACTTTCTCCCTCAAAAACTTCGGCAGTGAGTGAAATAAAAACTGTTACACGGTTTGAAATCACAGACCTTTGAAGTCTTCACGGAATCACTCACGTGACTCCGAAGTAAAATAGTAAGATTAAACGAGTACTTACCAGTATGAAGTTTGATCTGTATTTTATGAGGAGTTACGATGAGGGATTACGTGCCCTCCGCTCCCACCCTCAATATATAGATCAAACTAATAAACTGATGTCTCATGATCTTTACTATCTTACTTCAAATATTGTGTCTATCCTGTGATTTCACACCGCTGCTTCGAAGTATGCCGCACCTGCGCACTGGGCTGGGGTCTTCACGATTTTTTAGACAGGGCAAGCGGGGGGAGCGCTGTCTAAAAAATTCACATGGGCTGGTGAAGGAAGCGATGTGTGTGTGTGTGTGTGTGTGTGTGTGTGTGTGTATGTGTGTGTGTGTGTGTGTGTGTGTGTGTGTGTGTGTGTGTGTGTGTGTGTGTGTGTATGTGTGTGTTTATGTGTTTGTGTGTGTGTATATGTGTGTGTGTGTGTATGTGTGTGTTTATGTGTTTGTGTGTGTGTGTGTGTGTGTGTGTGTGTGTGTGTGTGTGTGTGTGTGTGTGTGTGTGTGTGTGTGTGTGTGTGTGTGTGTATGTGTGTGTGTGTGTGTGTGTGTGTGTGTGTGTGTGTGTGTGTGTGTGTGTGTGTGTGTGTGTGTGTGTGTGTGTGTGTGTGTGTGTGTGTGTGTGTGTGTGTGTGTGTGTGTGTGTGTGTGTGTGTGTGTGTGTGTGTGTGTATGTGTGTCTGTGTGTGTGTGTGTGTGTGTGTGTGTGTGTGTGTGTGTGTGTGTGTGTGTGTGTGTGTGTGTGTGTGTGTGTGTGTGTGTGTGTGTGTGTGTGTGTGTGTGTGTGTGTGTGTGTGTGTGTGTGTGTGTGTGTGTGTGTGTGTGTGTGTGTGTGTGTGTGTGTGTGTGTGTTCCACTCTGACAGTCGCCATTCCAGTTGCCGGTTTTTCAGGTGACTGTCGGCAACTTGACAGTCGCCGGCAGTCCGCTGAAAAATCGCCAAAGTGGGACAGGCCGTAAGTGTTGCAACAGATTATAATGTGGCGTATGCTCCCCACTTTACAATGATAAACTTAATGCTGACATTCACTTTCTCCTCAATACTGTAACAACTAAGCAAGTATAATTTAGAAACAAGATTTCACTCCAGAATCACCCAGTTTTGTATTGGTAACTCTAACAAAAGCAAGCTAGCAATGCCCTTATTCTATTAATCTCTTCAGTTCTCTAGAGTGAAGTCCACAGGCTTTGGTATCATCTAGTCATCCATCACTACTTCAAGCAATATGGAAAGCAGAATGTAATCATGCCTAATACATATTTATTAAGATCTAACCTCATCATGACAAAGCCCCTGTGTATTTCTATCTACTGTAATATCTCAACCGCACAGCACACATTTGGGATATGCACATCAGATAAATAAACATTTTGAGTTGTTCGGTTTCATTGTTATTGCAAACTTTTTTTTTTTAAACTTGTCTACTTCAGTCTCCTTCTATACCACTGAGATCAGCCATGACCATTCCCAGTGCTGTGCTTGAAGGTACCAGACACAGTCCATCTTGTTTTAGAGGAGAGGTGAGGGAATATATCAGGTTTTTTAATGATGCCTCATAAATCGATGCCTGATGAGGCATTGAAATGGGATTAGGAGGCAGAGATCAGCTATGATTGAATGGCAGAGTGGACTTGATGGGCCTAAATTTTAAATGTCACAGACATTTTTAACATGTCACTCAGCCAGGCAGTAGTGCCCAACTGTCTTAAGAGTGCCACCATCGTCCCTGTCCCGAAGAAACCAAACCCAGCCTGCCATAATGACTTTCGACCAGTGGCTCTAACACCCATAGTAATGAAGTGTTTTGAGCGACTGGTTATGCAGCATATCACAAATAGTCTACCTGCCGACCTAGACCCACTGCAGTTCGCCTACAGAGCCAACCGATCCACAGAGGACGCAGTCTCAACAACACTGAACCTCGTACTGTCACACCTTGATCGGAAAAATACTTACGCCAGGATCCTCTTCATAGACTACAACTCTGCTTTTAACACGATCATTCCACGGCAGCTGGTGGGGAAGTTGGAGCTATTGGGGGTTGATGCTGGCACATGCAACTGGGTCCTGAACCTTCTATCGTAACGGCAGCAGACAGTCAGGGTGGGCAGTAGGACATCAAAAACCATAGCCGTGAGCACTGGCTCGCCCCAAGGCTGTGTCCTAAGCCCCCTGCTGTTTAGTCTGCTTACACACGACTGTACTGCTAGACTCAACACAACTTCATCAACAAGTTCGCTGATGACACAACAGTGGTGGGTCTCATCAGTGACAATGATGAGTCGGCGTACAGGATGGAGGTGGAGCTGCTCACAGGTTGGTGCAAATCCCACAACCTCATTCTCAACGTGGGAAAAACTAAGGAGATGGTGGTTGACTTCAGGAGGGCGGGAAAACAACACCATACACCTCTGCACATCAATGGAGCTGATGTGGAAAGGGTCAGCAGAGTGAAGTTCCTAGGACTCCACCTGTCAGATGACCTGACGTCCACGACCAACACCACAGCACTGGTCAAGAGAGCCCAGCAGCGACTACACCCTCTCCGAAGACTACGTAAAGCAGGTCTCCCCACTACACACCTACGAACTTTTTATAGGGGGACAATCGAGAGCACATTGACCTACGGCATCACTTCCTGGTTCGGGAGCTGCAAGGCGTACGAACGGCACCAACTAGACAGGATTGTGAAGACCGCCAGCAGGATTATTGGTGCTCCACTCCCTTTCCTGCTGGACATATACAGGAAGAGATGTATCAGCAGCCATCTCCATCATCAAAGACCCCTACCACCCATCGCATCACATATTCTCCATCCTGCCACCTGGGAAGAGGTACAGGAGCATTAGCTGCAAAACCAGCAGGATGCTCCTCAGCTTCTTCCCACAGGCTATAAGACTGCTAAATGGACTTTGCCCCTTGCCAAAGTATCGCGCACCAACCACCAACCTGGACACACTGCAGCAGAGCCACTGTCGTGCCGCTGCCGATCGGAACGCCTGTTGATGTTTAGTAGAGTGTTAAAATTTGTTCATGATATATGTATTTTTATTTCTATTTATTTTTCATGCACACTGAATGGACACTGGTTGAGCAACGTATTTTTGTTTCCTCTGGGTATGTGAATACTCAGGAAATTACAATAAAGGTATACAGTACATTAATGGCCTAATTCTATTCCTAGAACATGCGGTTCATACGAGCATTTGGCCCGTCGTCCACTCTGCTATTCAATCGTGGCTGACTCACCTGTCCCTCTCAACCCCATTCCCCTGCCTTCCCCCCATAAACCCAGATACACATACTAATCAAGAATCTGTCAATTTCAACCTTAAAAATATCCATTGACTTGTCCTCCACAGCCGTATGTGGCAAAGAATTCCACAGATTCATCCTCTGAACAAAGACGTTGTTGTCAGAACTATATCCACATAATTGTCCATTGTGCGTGCCTCCATTAGCAGGTTAAGGCTTTGATCCATAATCTGATTATTGTATTCAATGCCAAAAATGTCATTGTGAATGTTTATTCCAGGTACTTCTGCCAGCATCCATAATTTATTTCTCTCCACAGTCCTGGATCCTGTACAGGAATATCTAAGAAGAATGAGCACTGGCAGGCTGCTAGGTTACAGATTAGTGATCAGAAGTATATAAGTACATTAACATAGCGTTCATTCTTTTTTTTATGGCAATGGTCTAAAATATTTGGGGTCAAAGGCTAAGCAGCAAAGCCATGTGCTAGTTGGACAGAGGTGGTCAGTTTTCTCCCCACTTTGTGCTTTGATGTCAACAAGACAGATTACAATGGAAATGTTGCAAAGACTGTTAACTAATGCACCCGACAGAACCCGATGACACTGCATGTTATTACTTGCAAGCTGTCAAGATGCGACATAGCCAAGCTGGGGTGCTAGAATGAGATCACTGTAATCTTTTGTAATCCCTCTATGGATAGTGATTGACTACAACTGTTGTATGCTCATGCCTGGTGCTTTGTGACAGATCTGGCCAATGGAAACATGTGTGCTTGGTCATTTCTCTGTAACCCTTAATGAGATTAGCAGTATCTCCGAGCACACGTCTCTTGGAGAAAATCATTTGCAGAAATGTAATTAGGTTATGTGGTATAAAACTGTCTACAGTATGCCAAGTATGATTATCTGCCGTTCTGGAAGCCCTGGTCTCTGGCTGAGTCTGACGACGAGTCTCGACCCGAAACGTCACCTATTACTATTTTGTAGGGACGATGCATGACCCACTGAGTTACTCCAGCATTTTGTGTCTTTCCCTGGTTCCATACACACATTGCACAGATGTGCTGGTGTGAGGTTTAATTGGCCACTGTAAATCCTCTTGGTGCAGTTAACGTTCATGGGGTCCGAGGAACAGGACTGGGCCATTTGGCTCATCAAGTCTATTCCGCCATTCAATCATGGCTGATCTATCTTTCCTTCTCAACCCCATTCTCCTGCCTTCACCCCAAAGGCAGTGTAGTTGACTAGTAGCAGTATTTAGGAGATGGGGCATTAAAAATAAAAACATGGATAGGAGAATAGATAGATTACAAGGAAATAATTGGGAAAATAACATTTGTTTGATCATTCTGAGAGCTGATATATACAACGGATGGGCTAAATGTCCTGCTTTACTGTAAACAACTGTTCCAAGATTCATGATAATGAAGGCTCTACCACATTGGCATATGTACGTAAAAATAATCAGTGATGTTTATGGACTTAAAGTAAGTTAAAGTTAAACTATATTGATCAAATAACACATTAGCCAGTAATTAAACATCTACAATAAATTATATAGGATATTTTTTCCTTTCAACAGAATGTGTCTACTTAAATCTTAATGGTTACAAGTAGGAACAAGAATTATTATCACCACCGGATGGCACTGTAATGACCGCCTCGCCAGCAGTCTGTCTTGTCCCTTCTCTGTTTTTATTATTTGAAGCACGTCTTGAATGTTCGTTTTAATGTCTCTTGGCATGTTTTATGTGGGGGGTGCGGGGAGGATCGAGGAAAATCCTTTTTCAGTCACTTACCTTGACGGCCTTTAACACCGGGAAGCAGCGGTCTCCGGTATGAAGTGGCCAACTCGGGAGCTCCGTGCCGCTGTGTGCCGATATGTCCTGTCCTGATGCCAGAGTTTTGATCATCCCGACGAGAGGGCTTGAACAGCGGACTGTCGGCAACAGCCATGACCTCAGAGGAAGATTGCCTTTCTATCTTAGTGAGGAATATTGACTCCACTGTGGTAGATGTTTATGTTAAACTTTATTTTATGTGCTATGTGTGTTTTTGCTTTTTACTTAGTATGACTTTATGGTAACTCAAATTTCACTGTACCTTAATTGGTATGTGACAATCAAATTGAATCTTGAATCTTGAATCGATTATCTCTATTTAAAAGTAAATATGAAAATTGGATTTTCCAACTATTCAATTGTATAAAGCAATTTCTGATGGCAAATTGTCCAGAATAAAATATATTCAGGTGAAGCAATTTAGGAACTGCCTTTAAAACCTAATTTTAAACCTGTGTGAAGCAAGGCCACAAAGTGGGGGAGTAGGAAATAAAGCATACAATGCTGTATTTAGTTGTAAGCAACGAGACTGGGCAGGTGGAAAGAGTATCTATGGGAAAGCATTTTCGGAGCAGTGATCATTATCCATTTAGATATACTGTATTATAGCCATGAAACATAAATTACATAGAAGAAAAAGTTCTAAATGGGATAGAGGTCATTCTTGCTTGGTTGAGCAGTGATTCAACACAAGTGAAGTGGAAACAGCTACTTGATGGCAAATTGGTTTCAGAGTTTGGGGTTCAAGAAAGAGATTCTACAGGATCAGGATAAAAATATGCTAACAAAGATAAGTAAACATATTACTCTGTAAAACCCATAATAAATATCAAAAAGAGTTGGTGTATAAATAATGATTTCATTTGCCTGGATTAGAACAGTGTCTCACTAAACCTTTCCTATCTAAAGTACCATCTAAATGCCTTTTAAACATATTAGTATGTGACGAGAAGATGGTTAGGAGTAAGGTTCCTCTGGCCTCAGTTCCTATTTTGTGTAATAAATATTGGAGAGTTTGACGTAAATATAAGGGTTTCATAAAGATGACTATAGATGATACAAAAATTCACTATGTGGTTGGCAGTGAGGAGTAAAGCTATTGATTTGAAAAGTTATGGTCTAGTTAGTTGGGAAAGATGAAACAATCCAGATCAGTTAAACATTTGGGAAAGTATAACAAGGTAAGCGAATTTACAATAAACAGGTGACTATTGAAAATTATGGAGATACTTAGGGACTTTGGAATGTATGTGGGTAGATCCTTAAAGCTTGTAGGACTGGCGGACAGGATAGCTGAATGCATTTGGCAAAATCTATTTGCTGAAACATAAAAATCTTGCCATTGTCCACGTTGTTAGGCCATAGCTTGAGTATTAATTCTGAAGAAGAGTCTCAACCCATTCCTTCTCCAGAGCTGCTGTCTGACCAACTGAGTTACTCCAGCTTTTTGTGTCTATCTTTGGTTTAAACCAACATCTGCAGTTCCTTCCTACACGCTTGAGTATTATGTATGACTAAGGTCCCCATAGTACAGAAAATGTGTGATTGTGGAGAAGTGTGTTGGGGATTTATGATAATGTCCCTATGGCTGAAGAACGTCAGCTGTGGGATAAGATTGGATAAACTGGACTTTTTTTCTTTCTAAAGAGAGAGGCTGAAGGAACCTCAGTGAGGCTCAAACGGAACTCCGTTTCCACAGTCTCCTCGTCAGGGGGATCAACCTCTGGCAACGGAGGGAAATCCCAGCTCCCCCGCGCTGGGCGATCTACCTCCAGTCGGGGCTAGTCGAACGTTATGCGGCGTTTGGAGCTTCCCGACGTCAGTATCAACCCGAGACTGCGAGCTCCTTGATGTTAAAGTCCGCACACTGCGGTTGGAGCGTTGATCACATGCAAGAAATCGGCTCCGATGGTAAGTCCATGCCCCGTGGTGGGGCTCAAAGTCAGACCCGAGCAAAGCCTCCAGCTCCACGGTGTTAGGCCGCAGAGATACGACCCGGAAACAATCGCACATCCGGCAAGGTAAGAGATTGAATAAAAGTTTCCCCCAGCTACCCCGCCCATCCCCTACATAAAACAGAACATTAACGCAAACTTTTTAAACACCCTAAAAATAACAAAAAAAAGATGAAAAGGATAGACAGACTGTAGGCGAGGCTGCCATCGAAGCACCACCCGGTATCTATATATTCATTATTCAATGAAATTAAAGAATTATTGCAAGTGTGTGTAGAGTGATTCAATAAGGGGAACAATAGTAAATGCATGTTTCTAACTTGCAGTGAAATGGGCTTAAGGACACTCTTTGGGACAAACTCTAACATAACCTAAATATTGCCTGAAGTCTCCTTCTCCATTTGAAGTACAGAGGAAATCACTCTTCGCCGCCCAATTATTTTTAAGAACATGCCAGACTTTCACATGATGTAAACATAGTACAGATCGCAAAGGCCCATTAATGGCAAATGAATCTTTGTATGATCCTGATGAATATGAATGTAATCCCTATCAACCTCTCTGGCCAAGAAAGGGAATAATCTAAATCATTCAACTTCATTCTTGCATGTGGATAATCATCACTTAAGGTATTAAAAATGTCCTTTGTGTTATAGTCGCAAATCACTTTCTTGAACAGTTAGTGAAGAGGCATGAAGCAAAAGACATAAAGAGTGGCACAGTTGTGCAGCTGGTGGAGCTGCTATTTCATTGAACCAGATATATGGTTTCAAATTTGAATGCAGATGCTGCCACTATGAAGTTTGCACATTATTCCTGTGGCCACATGAGTTTCCTCTGGGTACTCCTGTTTCCTCCTGTTTCCTCCCTCATGCCAGAGTCGTGCAGGTCAGTAGGGGGCGCTGTCCTGTAATGGTATGGCTGCCCAGCCTGCAGCTGTTTGTATTTCACTCTTTTTTAATTTTTTTAGTGAGTTTTAGTGTTTTGTTTTTGAAGCTCTAGTCTTTTTTAAGTGGGGGGTGGGGGGTTGGAGGGGAAAACTACTTTTCAGGGTCCCTACCTGGTCGGCGAGGCAGCTTTTCTCTGGGCTGCGCTGTCGACCCGTCCTCCCAGCCTACCAGCGGGCCTGGAGCGGCGTTTCCTGAGGGGATCGCCCAGTACCTCGGCTTCGGCAGCGGCACAGCGCTGGAGCGCTATTGCAGAGCGGGCGATGCCTTGCCTGGGTCGCCACGCTGGAGCTCCGGTGAGCTGAGACCACCGAGAAAAACATGGCGGAGCTGCGGGTCTGTGGAGCGGCCAGCTGTGGGCGGCGGCGCTGACTTTAACATCGGGAGCCTGAGATCTCGCGACGAGGTCGCCAGTGGTGGAGATCCATCCAGCGCGGCCTTGTTGGGTTCGGAAGCCACGGTCTCCGGTAAGGGAAGCGGCCGTTCCAGGGTTCCCAAGCTGCTGAGCGGATTCCCCCGACGTCGGAGAACCATCACCCAGCGAGAACGGCCTGGAACATCGGGCCTCTGTAAAGGTGACTGCGGAGGCCTCAATAGGCCCGACTATGGGTGGACATGGGATGGGGACTGGACATTGTGCCTTCCCACATAATGGGAACCATTGCGGGGGGATGTTTTTATGTTTAAATGTATTAATTTCTGTTATGTTTGTATTCTTTCTTTATGTGCTGCATTGGCAAGAAGCATTTCACTACACCTAGGTGTATGTGACTAATAAAATAACCCTTTGAACTTTAAAAAAAAAGGTTCATTGACCAGTGTAAATTTGTCTTAGTGTGTCAGTGAAGGGGAGAGTTGAATTTGGGGAGAACAAAAATGTGATTAAGGGAGGATTAGATAAAAGGACTCATGGACTGAAGGACATTTCCACATGTTTTACCTTTTGATTTTTTTTCATTCTACGACTAAGTTGAATCATGCTGAAATCACGATCCATGAGTAATTGTGCAAGTGGGAAAGTAAGTGGTGAGGAGGAGATGAATTGTCTGCAAAGAGACATAAATAGGTAATGTGAGTGGGCAAAAAGAGTGTGAAAGAGAACTGTGAGGTTATCTACTTTTGGAAGGACGAGGCAGGAAAATATTATTTCAATATTGAAATTTAACATGAAACTGCAAGGATGCATTATGGTGGAATATGGAATTGTTGCTCTTCATTGCGGATGAGCAAGAATCTCTAGTAGCACAACTGGTAGAGCAGCTGCCTTACTGTACTGGAGATCAGGATTCGATACTGACCTTGAGTGCTGTCTGTTGGGAGTTTGCATGTTCTCGCTATGACCACGTGGGTTTCCTCAGGGTGCTCCAGTTTCCTCCCATCTCCCAAAGGCATGCGGGCTTGTAGGTTACTTGCCTTTTGTAAATGGCCCCTAATGCAATCATGGTGGATGAGAAAGTGCAACTCATATGAACAAGTGGCGATTAGTCGGCACGGACTTGGTGGCCTGGTTCCATGCTGTGTTTCTAAACTAAACTAAATTGTAGATATGGACCTAATGTAGGATAGCCCATGATTTAAATGGATTCTCAGGATTTGCAGATTCTCAGATTTCTGAGGCACTCTCTGGATATCATAGTGAGAGGGGTAAGAGAGTGTGCCATGTCTAGCTATCCAACATGTCTTAATGAGTTCTGATGTTCATTGTCAAATACTCGTCTGATTTGCATGAATAGAAAAAAAAACATAGAAATTAGGTGCAGGAGTAGGCCATTCGGCCCTTCGAGCCTGCACCGCCATTCAATATGATCATGGCTGATCAT
The DNA here is from genome assembly GCF_028641065.1 of Leucoraja erinaceus. Lineage (NCBI taxonomy): Eukaryota > Metazoa > Chordata > Chondrichthyes > Rajiformes > Rajidae > Leucoraja > Leucoraja erinaceus. The sequence goes on from NC_073378.1 coordinate 9,519,562, forward strand.
CCAACTCAGTATCCCGTACCTGCCTTCTCTCCATACCCCCTGATCCCCTTAGCCACAAGAGCCACATCTAACTCCGTCTTAAATATAGCCAATGAACTGGCCTCAACTACCCTCTGTGGCAGAGAGTTCCAGAGATTCACCACTCTCTGTGTGAAAAAAAGTTCTTCTCATCTCGGTTTTAAAGGATTTCCCCCTTATCCTTAAGCTGTGACCCCTTGTCCTGGACTTCCCTAACATCGGGAACAATCTTCATGCATCTAGCCTGTCCAACCCCTTAAGAATTTTGTAAGTTTCTATAAGATCCCCCTTCAATCTTCTAAATTCTAGCGAGTACAAACCAAGTCTATCCAGTCTTTCTTCATATGAAAGTCCTGACATCCCAGGCATCAGTCTGGTGAACCTTCTCTGTACTCCTCAATCTCCTAAATTCTAGAGAGTATAAACCAAGTAACACACCAACATTTTTTAATTTACTTTAAGTACAGGCAAAATGCATCATTATCAATTCCCATTATGTCCGAAAAAGGGTTTTGACCCGAAACGTTGCCTATTTCCTTCGCTCCATAGATGCTGCTGCACCCGCTGAGTTTCTCCAGCATTTTTGTGTACTTCCCTTTATATCTACATTGGTACAGATTAGTTTTATCCTGGTCCAAAAAATATGCAAAATGCAATTGTGTGGGGATCTATATGGATTAGAGATGGGATCAAAGACTTGCCTGGTTGTATTTCTGGAGTGGCAAAATTCCATCTTGAAATCTCTGCTAAAGCGTTCCACTCAGGAAGGAATTAACATCCACCTGCATGGCGTTGAAAGAAACAGCACTGTATGGGCATATTTCTAGACCACAGTTAAACACAAAGGGGCCACCTTTAAACCCAGCTGCACATGTTTAGATTTGAAACCCTGTAGAAGAAAAACTGTAAAAGCTTTGCTAAAACATTTCAATGCCTTTGGTGATTATGGCAGATTTTCTGAACTGCAGATCTGTGGAAAAGAATTATATTCCTGAGTGCATGGAGCAATAGCATAAATAGTAAGCATTCAAAATATTTTGCTATCTAAACTGTAACTGATGTATAGATCTCCTTCACATTTTAAAAACAAATAAATAGCTTAAATTATTTAGAAATCTAGGTTATGCTGAAGCATAGCATTTTCAAAATGAAATCAATCAATCACTGTCTACATTTACTGCTTATCCACAGAACCCTTCATTATGTTTTTATGTGATAGCATGGCATTTTGTTGTGCTGCAGCATACAACAACACACCTTGTATTTATATTGTGCCTTTAATGTAGTGAAACGTTCTGAGCACTTCATCGATTTTTTTTTCATAACAGTTTCTCAGAGAGAACACAGGTTTCCCAGATCTCAGTACGGAAGCAGTTGATAAAGAATGCATGAGAGGAAGGACGAGTCACACCCTGTCTACTCCCTCTTCTCCCCTCTCCCATCAGGCAAAAGGTAAAGTGTGAAAACGCACACCTTCAGAATCAGGGACAGTTTCTTCCCAGCTGTTATCGGGCAACTGAATCATCCAACCACAACCAGAGAGCAGTTCTGAATTACTATCTACCTCATTGGGGACCCTCAGACCATCTTTGATCAGACTTTACTGGCTTTACCTTGGACTAAACGTTATTTCTTTATCATGTATCTGTACACTGTGAATGGTGTATTGTCAAGTATTGTCTTTCCACTTGCTGGTTAGCACGTGGCAAAATGTGGTAGATGTGACAATAGACTAAACTGGGAGAGGGGTTGAGAAGTTGAGGGAGATGACTTTTGATCGAAGAATCTGTCTGACTGGAATAGTTGCCAATATTGGAATGGGGAAAAACAAGGATGTACTAGACACTTAAACTGGGTAATAGTTACCTTGCAGGTGTTTAGAGCTGGACAAGGTTGCGCAGAGAGGGCTAAATCAAAACTAACTGGATACGTACCTATTTCTCCCCATCCCCTCCCTCCACACCCTGTCGTCTGCCACCTATGTTCCTGCATCTGTTTTCACATTTCACACCTCTTCTATCCTAATCTCTTCATCTCACACTTTTTGTCTTTTCATCTTTGGCCTTTGTCCAACCATCCGCCAAATTAAAATCCACCTACAACTTTGTCCCTTCCCCAACTCTCTTCCACCTTCCCCCACTATCAACAATCGGTCTGATGAAGGGTCCTATCCCAATACATCATCTGTCCATGTTCTCCAAATGTGGTGTCTGATCAGCACTTTGTGTTTTTTGGAAATGATTTAATTGTATATTTCTACACACACACACACCACCCACACACACACACACACACACACATACATATATATATATATATATATATATAATATTACAAAACTCTGATCTTGGATGTGGATGTATTTATTTGTGTGTGGATTTGTGTGTTTGTATGTGATTCACATTTCCTCAAAAACCCGACGCGCTAATGGTGACATTTTTACTTATTCCAGTAGAGATGTATCTCATGATCTCAAAAATAGCCACACCTGGAAATTTGATTCATTGTTTCCTGAGCTTTTTTACTAAAATCTGAGATCTTTTTTAAGTCTAACGAGTTGAAGCGAGCTGGATGACATCACAATGCCTCTGCTCCTCGCGGAGAGCTGCACAGAATTTTCAATGCGCAGCCTGCTGGGCACTGTTTTCCAAGCTGCGAGTTACGTCCAATCCATTTAAAAGTTTTGCAGAAATTGCATAATTGAATGACCATCAGATACTTCAGCGGACTTTAGAACTCGACCACATTTTGGACACATTTTGTGAAAATAACCTATGATGTGCTGTAGGACATTATTTTATCTTAAACTGTTTTATACATATTATCCCCTTTATCATGTGTCTGTGCACTGTAGATGGTTTGATTGTAACCATGTATGGTATTTCCGCTGACTGGTTAGCACGCAACAAAAGCTTTTCATTATACTTCGGTACACGTGACAATAAACCAATTAAACAAAACTAAACTAAACTAATTACATAAGAGGGGTAGGATTGCTCCTCCTGTAAAATAGACAGTGGCGCAGCAGTAAAGTTGCTGCCTTTTAGCACTTTACAAGGTGCCAGAGGTCAGGGTTCGATCCCGACTACGGGTGCTGTCTGTACGGAGTTTGTACATTCTCCCGGTGACCGCGTGTGTTTTCTCTGAGATCTTCGGTTTCCTCCCATGCTCCAAAAACGTACAGGTTTGTAGTTTACTTGACTTGGTATAAATGTAAATTTGCCCAAGTGTGTATGTGGGATGGTGTTAATGTGCAGGGATCGCTGGTCGGTGCAGACTCGGTGAGCGAAGGGCCTATTTCCATGCTGTATCTCGAAACTAAACTAAACTAATATAAATTCATGTTAGTATGCAGAGCAACATTTATTTTGTGTAGATGTTGATCATCTCATCTACATCATTACCATATAAAGCTCTGTTCAGTGATTGCCTCTCCAGAGTATTTTTTTATCAGCTTTTCTTGTTCTATCACAGCAGCACTTTGCTTGAAGCACCTGACATGGCATGTATACAATAGATGTGAGATAAAAGCATTGATCTAGATTATATCTTTTGATCTAACCTCTTCCCAGAAAAAGAAACATGCACTCATGGGGTTGGTATTCCTTCCTAACTGCTAGACCTTGTGAATATTGATCCAGTCATTCGTGACATAATGCAAAAAAACAAAAAGCACTGCTGATGCTGGAAGCCAAAACAAAATAAAAGATGCTGGAAAAACTCAGGGAGCATCTGTGGGGCAAAAGGCGCAAGCCAACTGTTTAGATCAATGTACTGCAACAGGACTGAGTATGAGTGGAAAGGATTGCTGGCGCATACCTATACATGGGTGGTTAAGGTGTATCTTCTTAGTGTATAGATGCACCTCCCTTGTATCCATGCTCTGTCTCTCCGCTGATTGGTTAGCAGGCAACAAAAGCTTTTCACTGTACTTGACAATAAACTAAACTGCAACTGAGACTAAACTGGAAGATGGCAGTGGGGGGTGGAATAGAGGCTGTCAGATAATAGAAGGAACCAGATGGGGAGGGGATGGTGGGCAGATGGAAACAGGTCGAAGCAAGTGAAATGACGGAAACAAACGAAGAGGTGCAGAAGAGGTTTGCCAGAATGCTGCCTTGATTAGAGGGGATAAACTATAAGGAAAGGTTAGATAACCTTTTATTCAAGGTTCGAAGAGGTGCAGGGGAACCTCTAACTCATGTGAAATGGTTGTTTAGGTCTCTGTATGTTGTTCAGGGCAGAGGTGATGGGACAGGCGTTACACCTCCTACAGTTGCTGGGGAAACGCCAGGGATGCGGAGGAGTGGGTGGGGAAGGATATGCGGACCGATGAGCGTAGTTCCTACAAAAATGGCGGGAGGTGAGGGGAATGTGTGACTGCTGGTGGGGTGGAGGATATCCTACATGTGAAGCACAGGTTATGTCTCTGCAAAGACTGTGCATTCATGACTTCTACCCATGCTGTCATGGAGATATGTATCTCGGACAGGCCTATTGGTGAGGTTGTCCTAGTCATTGTTGATTGGTTGCTTCTCACTAACCAATTGTAATGCTTGTTAGTAGAAGCCCCGCCTACTATGCAGTTTATATTATCAGAAGTTTGCTTAACTTACTCTAAGTAGCTGCTAGTTACTGAAACACCTTGCAGATGAATGCTGTAAGAGAACTTTAATAAACATGTGTTGTACCTTGACGTGTGCATGACTCGACTCATTACATGGTGTCAAGAAGTGATTTCTTGTCCACCCCATTTAGGTTTATCGGGTTTTATTTCTTTCCCATTTGTTTTATGTGCCTGTTATCTCCATCATGGCAAACTCGTTTTGCCACCCTAGTCCTCTGATCTTTGACTCTGATATTGCTGAACACTGGCGCCTTTTCGAGCACGACTACACTCATTACATTCATATTGTTCATCGCAGAGGTACGTGCTACCATACTATTGCACCTGGCTGGCACTGAGGCAATGAAGCATGCGGATCATTTTCCATTTGCGCCTGCTGTTTTAGACCACAACAATCTGGTCCTGGTGCCTGCAGAAACGATTGATGACCCTGCTGTTCTGCTTGCAAAGTTCGGACAGCTGTGTGACCTCCCTTCGAAATCTAAAATCTAACGCACCAAGTATTTTGCTCGTATGCAACAAGTGGACGAACCAATAGAGTTTACCAGCGATAAACATGGCCGCGCTGTGTCGATTTGAGAATTTATGTAACGATCTGATCCGTGACAAACTCGGTGGAGGTATGCTCAGTAACAAGGTGAGAGACGGACTGCTTCGTAACACTGAACTGACTCTAAATGAAGCCGAATATGCCTGTCGAATCGCTGAGATAATGACATCTCACCCAAATTCTGTAACATAGTAACATAGAAACATAGAAAACAGGTGCAGGAGTAGGCCACTCGGCCCTTCGAGCATGCACCACCATTCAATATGATCATGGTTGATCACTCAACTCAGTATCCTGTTCCTGCCTTCTCTCCATATCCCCTGATCCCTTTAGCCACAAGGGCCACATCTAACTCCCTCTTAAATATAGCCAATGAACTGGCCTCAACTATCTTCTGCGGCAGAGAATTCCAGAGATTCACCACTCTCTGTGTGAAAAATGTTTTCCTCATCTCGGTCCTAAAAGATTTCCCCCTTATCCTTAAACTGTGGCCCCTTGTTCTGGACTTCCCCAACATCGGGAACAATCTTCCTGCATTTAGCCTGTCCAACCCCTTAAGAATTTTGTAAGTTTCAATAAGATCCCCACTCAATCTTCTAAATTCTAGCGAGTACAAACCAAGTCTATCCAGTCTTTCTTCATATGAAAGTCCTGGCATCCCAGGAATCAGTCTGGTGAACATTCTCTGTACTCCTAATTAGTGATATAATCCATTCAATTTACCTAACACCACTTCCCAGCTAACCTGGATTTCACTCAGTTCCTCCACCTCATTTGACCACCACGGAGATATTGCCTTCAATTGCCTGTAATAGCTGGGGTCCCAGAGTGAGCCTTGCGATGCCCCTGCCATTGTGAAAAGGACCATTTTGAATCCTCTGTCCCTTGCTATTTCCGGCAGATTTTTTTATGCCTTCCTTAGTGAAGACAGAACCAAAGTAGTTATTCAATTGGTCTGCCATGTCCTTGTTCCCCATTATCAATTCACCCGTTTCTGACTGCAAGGGACCTACATTTGTTTTAACTTATCGTTTTCTCTTCACATATCTATAAAAGCTTTAGCAGTCAGTTTTTATGTTCCCTGCCAGTTTTATTTCATAATCTATTTTCCCTTTCCTAATTAAGACCTTTGTCCTCCTCTGCTGGTCTCTGAATTTCTCCCAGTCCTCTGGTAGGCTGCTTTTTCTGTCTAATTTGTACGCTTCATCTTTTGTTTTGATACTATCTCTGATTTCCCTTGTTATCCATGGATGCACTACCTTCCCTGATTTATTTTTTTGCCAAACTGGGATGAATAATTGTTGTAGTTTATCCATGCAGTCTTTAAATGCCTTCCATTGCATATCCACAGTGAACCCATTAAGAATCAATCGCCAGTCTATCTTGGCCAATTCACGTCTCATACCCTCATACCCTCATACTCTCAAAGTCTATCTTGGCCAATTCACGTCTCATACCCTCATACCCTCAAAGTTACCTTTCTTTAAGTTCAGGACCCTTGTTTCTGAATTAACGATGTCACTCTCCATCCTAATGAAGAACTCAACCATATTATGGTCACTCTTGTCCAAGGGGCCACGCACAACAAGACTGTTTAACCCTTCCCTTCCTCACTACTCAATACCCAGTCTAGAATAGCCTGCTCTCTCGTTGGTTCCTCTACATGTTGGTTTAGAGAAAACTATCCCACATACATTCCAAGAAATCCTCTTCCTCAGCACCCTTGCCAATTGCCCTGGCAGAAGCAAAAGACTGCCGTTCGATCCTCTAATTGTAACAATTCTCATGCTCCGGATCGTGAATTATGCGTTGCTTATGGTAAAATTTGCAACTACTGTAAGAAATTAAACCAGTTAGCAAAATGTTGCCGTTCCCGTGCAACTCGATCCCATGGACGAATGTGCACCTGTTAAAACATGAGCCTGCTGACAACAAAAATCAAGAGCTGGAGGAGCCATCCCCCGCTCTCCTCTCTGAAAGCCAAGATAACAGTTCAGCCATTCACTCCCTCCTCCCTGCCTCTAATGAGCAGCTCGACCCTGAAGTAACCATGATTGTGGATAACAAGACTGTGATCGCTAAGATTGATACAGGAGCGAAATGTAATGTCATTACCTTATCCGAATCTAAAAGAACATGTAATGCTGAGCATGTTGAACAAGCTTTGGCCAAGCCGCAGGCCTACGGGGTGATGTTCTGCACCCGCTTGTAGAAACTGATTTGAACTGCATCATAGACTCGCAGTCTCATACCCTTAAGTTTTTTTATCGTCTGAGGTGATTCTGCAACTCTGCTTGGTATCAATGCATGCCACAATCTGGGCCTAGCCTACTTTGGCCGTGCTGTCCATCAACTCTTTCTCACTGGGGGTCCCACTCGGCAGATACTCTCTCAATATAGAGACCAGTTTAACAATGAGCTTGGTAAGCTGCCCCTCAAATACAAGATTGCTGTTGATCCCGAACTCACTCCTGTGGTCCGAGCTCCACACCATCTTCCACATGCCATGTTCGACAGAGTACACAATGAGCTCCAGTGGATAGTCTCCCTGGGTGTCATTGCTACTGACCCATCTGACTGGATTTCCACCATGGTGGTTGCAACGAAGAAAAACAAGGAAGAAATACGTATCTGCATCAACCCCATGAACCTCAACACAGCAATTAAACACACCCACCCTACCCTATGCAAACGGAAAAGGAAGTTGCTGCTCAAATAGGCTACACACCCATGTTTTCCATTCTGGATGTCAAAAGCTTGTTTTGCCAGATCCCGCTGGACCCAGGCTCGTCCAACCTTACTACATTCTGCACCCAATTTGGCCATTACAAATTCCTGAGAATGCCCTTTGGCATCAACTCTGCCAGTGAGGTTTTCCAGCGCACCTTGTAACAACTGTCTGTGGAGTAGCCATGTTCCATCATTGTTGATGACATTCTCGTTTGCCGACGCAACTTGGCTGAGCACAACGCCAATCTGAAGAAAGTGCTGGACCGTGTCAAAGACATTCAGCTCAAACTCAATCCTCTTAAATGAAAGTTTCAGGTCCCTAAAGTTATCTATGTTGGGCATGTTTTCACAAGTGATGGTCTTAGACCAAACTCATCAAAAACTGCTGCCATCAACAAAATACCAGATCCTACTAATGTTATGAGTTTACAAAGATTCCTTGTAATCGTCAACTACCTGGGGAAATTTATTCCCAACCTCAGCGATATATCTGCCCCCTGCAGGCACTGACACACAAAGGCACTGAATGGTCCTGGTATCCACAGCACCAAAAAGCTTTTGATATCCCCAAGTCGCAGCTGGCCACCCTCACCTACTTAACTTTGGAGTTACCTGCAACACTCACATGTGGTGCATCCCAGTACGGACTTGGGGCTGCTTGCCTACAGACCACGACCGATGGCGACTACAAGCCTGTTTCATATGCCTCCCAAACACTGGCCGAAACTGAACAATGTTACGCCCAAATTGAAAAAGAGTTGCTCGCAGTGGTTTTCACCTGCACAAAATTCAAAGATTTTATTTTGGGAAATCTGTGACTATAGAAACGGACCACCAGCCGCTTGTCACTATCTTGAACAAACCCATTCATCCCGCTCCGGCTTGCCTGCAACGGATGATAATTCTGAACTTAAGGGTTCTGAACATAAAGAAAGGTAACTTTGAGGGTATGAGATGTGAATTGGCCAAGATAGACTGGCAATTGATTCTTAAAGGGCTGACGGTGGATATGCAATGGAAGACATTTAAAAACTGCATGGATGAACTACAACAATTGTTCATCCCAGTTTGGCAAAAGAATAAATCAGGGAAGGTAGTGCATCCGTGGATAATGAGGGAAATCAGGGATAGTATCAAAACAAAAGATGAGCATACAAATCAGCCAGAAAAAGTAGCCTACCAGAGGACGGAGAAATTTAGAGTCCAGCAGAGGAGGACAAAGGGCTTAATTAGGAAAAGGAAAATAGATTATGAAATAAAACTGGCAGGGAACATAAAAACTGACTGCAAAAGATTTTAGTGATATGTGAAGAGAACAAAATTGGTTAAAACAAATGTAGGTCCCTTGCAGTCAGAAATAGGTGAATTGATCATGGGGAACAAGGACATGGCAGACCAACTGAATACCTACTTTGGTTCTGTCTTCACTAAGGAAGACATAAATAATCTGCCGGAAATATCAGGGGACCGGGGGTCAAATGAGGTGGAGGAACTGAGTGAAATCCAGGTTAGCCGGGAAGTGGTGTTAGGTAAATTGAATGGATTATAGGCCGGTAATTCCCCAGGACCAGATAGGCTGCATCCCAGAGTACTTAAGGAAGTAGCCCCAGAAATAGTTGATGAATTAGTGATAATTTTTCAAAACTCTTTAGATTCTGGAGTAGTTCCTGAGGATTGGAGGGTAGCTAATGTAACCCCACTTTTTAAAAAGGGAGAGAGAGAGAAAACGGGGAATTACAGACCAGTTAGTCTAACATCGGCAATGGGGACAATGCTAGAGTCAGTTATTAAAAATGGGATTGCAGCACATTTGGAAAGTGGTGAAATCATTGGACAAAGTCAGCATGGATTTATGAAAGGTAAATCATGTCTGACGAATCTTATAGAATTTGTCGAGGATGTAACTAGTAGAGTGGATAAGGGAGAACCAGTGGATGTGTTATATCTGGACTTTCAGAAGGCATTCGACATGTTCCCACATAAGAGATTAGTATACAAACTTAAAACACATGGAATTGGGGGTTCAGTATTGATGTGTATAGAGAACTGGTTGGCAGACAGGAAGCAAAGAGTAGGAGTAAACGGGTCCTTTTCAGAATGGCAGGCAGTGTCTAGTGGGGTACCGCAAGGCTCAGTTCTGGGACCCCAGCTATTTACAATATATATTAATGTTTTGATTTCAACATTGTCTACAAAAAAGGCAAGGACATGCGCATAGCGGACATGCTATCAAGGGCCCCACGCAAAACCAGCAAACAACAGCCCTCTGAACATGACCAGTTCTCAGTAATGAAGGTATCGTATGTTCCCACTGATTGCCTAAGGAGCCTGGCAGGACACACGGCTGCTGACGAGACTTTACAATTGCTGCATGGAGTCATCCTGTGTGGCTGGCCGGATAAACAACACAGCACCCCACTTGCGATTCACCCATACTTCCTGGTTCGCGACAAACTGGTGCTTCAGGATGGGATTATAGTCAAGGATCACAAAGCAGTTGTCTCAGCCGTTCTCCGGGACACGTACTACGATGCCGTCCACAGGGGCCACCCCGGTGTGGAGGCTGCCTTACAATGGGCGCAGAGCAGTGTGTTTACTGGCCAGGCATGACCCAGTACATACTGTACGTGTCAAAACTGAAGCCTGCGCCACCTGCAAACCCTTGCATAACCTCCATTTGTTTCTGAGTGAACATGAGTTATTTCCTTACCATGTATCTAAACACTGTAAATGGCACGATTGTAATTATGTACTGGCATTGCACTGACTGGTTAACACACAACAGAGGCTTTCCACTATGCCTCACAACACGTGACAATAAACTAAACTGAAACTATTCCACAAACGACAAAGAGCATGTGTGTGGCTTCAGAGAAAGGGAACATGAACACCAGCTTCATGTGGCACCGGATTAGCCTTCTCCAGCAGTTAATGGCTGGCTTCTTGTAGTCAAAGGATCGTAGAGTCATACAGCATGGAAGTAAGCCCTTCGGCCCAACAAGTCTGCCTGCAATTGGCCCATATCCCTCTAAACCTGTCCTCTCAACGTACCTGTCTGATGTTTATTCAACCTTGCCATAGTACCTGCCACAACTATACCTCCTCTGACAGCTCGTTCCATACACCCACCATTCCTTGTACGAAAAAGTATTAAATACTACCTCCCTCACCTTAAACTTACGTCATGTTCTTCTCAATAAAAAGGAGCTACTCAATTCTTCAACACATCCTAAAGTCTGATCACTACGGGTGCTGTCTGTATGGATTTTGTACGTTCTCCCCGTGACCGCGTGGGTTTTCTCCAAGATCTTTGTTTGCTCTCACACTCCAAAGACATACAGGTTTGTAGGTTAATTGGCTTGCAATAAATGTAAATTGTCCCTAGTGTGTGTAGGACAGAGTGATTGTGCTGGGATTGCTGGTTGGTGCAGACTCGGTGCGCCAAAGGGCCTGTTTCGGTGCAGTATCTCCAAACTAAAAAAAAATAAAAACCTAGCTGCTACGAATTCTGCTTCGGAGAAGCCGGAGATATTGATGAAAATCTGCTCTAATCTCCTATGATGGTTTAACCTGCTGATCATCATAATGTGGTGCAATCATTTCACGCCAAGAGGAAATGGGTATGAAAAGTAAAATTTGTTCTGTGCAGCTAAATGCAGTCTCCTTTTAATTCACTGCCTTAATAATTATATTTAATTTTGAATATTTGCATTGGAGGTATTACACAAATAAAGCAGAGTTCTGTAAGGTTATGTAATGAACATGAGTGCCCTTAATCTTCACATCGTTATTGGCATTTGAGTAGATATGCACTTCCTCCCAAATTAATCAGCGAGATTTAGTTGTGAATCAGCAGCTGATGAACAGGGAACTATTTACTTGAAATTTTCAGTAATCATTTGTGGCATTAAAAACTGACTATAATTAGTCTAAATCCATATTTGATATGTTCTGGATAAAGTACTAATAACTGATTGTCAACATAAAGGGTGCAGCGGTAGAGTTGCTGCCTTACTGCGCTTGCAGCGCCGGAGACCCGGGTTCGATCCAGAGCACGGGTGCTGTCTATGCGGAGTTTGTACGTTCCCCCCATGACCGTGTGGGTTTTCTCCGAGATCTTCCGTTTTCTCCCACACTCCAAAGACGTACAGATTTGTAGGTTATTTGGCCTGATATGAGTGTAAATTGTCCCTCATGTGTGTAGGATAGTGTCAATGTGCACGGATCTCTGGTGGGTGTGGACTCTGTGGGCCAAAGGGCCTGTTTCCGTGCTGTATCTCTAAACTATAAAATAATAATTGTAATACTGCCTGCCTGCCTGCCTGCCTACAAGTCAAATAGTAATAACCCTAGGCCACCGAGACAAAAAGGAATCCGGCATGGGGGGGGCTGCAGAAGACAAAGTGGGACACAGCTTGGGGGGGGGGGGGGGGGGGGGGGGGGAGACCAAGGAGGGACACGCTGTGGGTAGTGGATGCTCCGAGAACAATGACAGACCATTGGGACTACATTAAACATTTTGTAACTTTGTCGGACCCGGTACATGGCGACTCTTTGCGTACTTTGTATGGTATTTTATGCAAAACCAAGAATTTCACTGTGACATGTCTGATGTGATAATAATTATTCATTCATTCATAAATTATTCACATTTGTATTGCCTTGATATCATACATTTTAAGTATTTCTGAGCAGTCAGCTAGAAGACCTGTCTGTAACACCAGAGCCTTGGACAACAATGGGCCTCTACTCACTGGAGTTTAGAAAGATGAGGGGGGCACCTCATTGACACTTACCGAAAAGTGACAGGCCTGGATAGAGTGGATGCGGAGAGGATGTTTCCACGTGTAAGAGAGTAGAACCAGAGGTCACAGCCTCTGAATGAAAGGACGTTCCTTTAAGAAGGAGATGAGGAGGAATTTCTTTAGGCAGTTGTTGGTATCTGTGGAATTCATTGCCGCAGAATGCTGTGGAAGCCAAGTCAATGGACATTTTCAAGACCGAGATAGGCAGATTCTTGATTAGTACGGGTGTCAGGGGTTATGGGGTGAAGGCAGGAAAATTGGGTTAGGAGTGAGAAATAGATCAGCCATGATTGAATGACAGAGTAGACAATGTTCAAGGAAATGTACAATGGCTCTAAAACTAAACTAAACTAAATAAACATAAGGAACAACACCTCGTCTTCCATTTGGGCATGTTGAAGCCTTTTGCAAACTCTTCTCCACACATTTTCCTTTTCATGGTCCCATCTGGCAGATGCCTTGTTATCTAGAATTTTAATATTAACCTGAACCAATATAGATGTATCACCGTTCCAAGAATGAAAAAAAGTTAATTTATCTTAACTTGCTTCCTACCAGTGCACTTTGTTCCATTGCGCATTAGTAATCAATAGACAATAAACTAGGTGCAGGAGTAGGCCATTCGGCCAGTTGAGCCAGCACTGCCATTCAATGTGATCAAAGCTGATCATCCCCAATCAGTGCCCCGTTCCTGCCTTCTCCCCATATCCCCTGACTCCGCTATCTTTAAGAGCCCTACCTAGATCTCTCTTGTAAGTATCCATAGAACAGGCCTCTACAGGCAGAAAATTCCACACTCATCTCTGTTCTAAATGGCTTACCCCTTATTTTTAAACTGTGGCCCCTGGTTTTGGACTCCCCCAACATCAGGAACATGTTTCCTGCCTCTAGAGTGTCTAAACCCTTAATAATCTTATATGTTTCAATAAGATAACCTCTCATCCTAAATTCCAGAGTATACAACCCCAGCCGCTCCATTCTCTCAGCATATGAGAGTCGCGCCATCCCGGGAATTAACCTTGTGAACCCACGTTGCACTCCCTCAATAGCAAGAATGTCCTTCCTCAAATTTGGAGACGAAAACTGCACACAATACTCCAGGTGTGGTCTCACTAGGGCCTTGTACAACTGCAGAAGGACCTCTTTACTCCTATACTCAACTCCTCTTGTTATGAAGCACAACATGCCATTCGCTTTCCTCACTGCTTTACCTGCATGCTTACTTTCATTGACTGATGAACAAGGACCCCCAGATCCCGTTGTACTTCCACTTTTCCCAACTTGACACCATTTAGATAATAATCTTCCTTCCTGTTTTTCTACCAATGTGGATAAGCACACATTTATCCACATTAAACTGCATCTGCCATGCATCTGCCCACTCACCCAGTCTGTCCAAGTCACCCTGCATTCTCATACCATCCTCCCTTCAGTTCACACTGCCACCCAGCTTTGTGTCATCTGCAAATTTGCTAATGTTACCTTGAATCCCTTCATCTAAATCATTGATGGGTATTATAAATAGCTGTGGTCCCAGCACCGAGCCTTGCAGTACTGAACTAGTCACTGCCTGACATTCTTAAAGTGACCCGTTAATCCCTACTCTTTGTTTCCTGTCTGCCAACCAATTTTCTACCCATGTCAGCACTCTACCCCCAGTATTATGTGCCCTAATTTTGCCCACTAATCCCCTATGTGGGACCTTATCAAATGCTTTCTGAAAATCCAGGTAAACTACATCCACTCGCTCTCCCTTGTCCATTTTCCTTGTTACATCCTCAAAAAATTCCAGAAGATTAGTCAAGCACGATTTCCCCTTTGTAAATCCATGCTGACTTGGACCGATCCTGTAACTGCTATCCAAGTGTGCTGCTATTTTGATCTCAGTACACCATTAAGGGGATTACCAACATGCATTTCAAATTTCATGTGTCCCATCCAAATGGAATAAATATTCCATTTCTTCTTAATTAAGGAAAATATCATCTCAGGAAATGGAACAATAAACACTTCACTCAGGTTGGGATTTATTTCAAAACTATGCCACTCTCGCTGGAACTCCCACTCTCTCTTGCTATTACAAGCCGGCTTTTACAATGGAGGCAGCATTGTTCCTGTGCCTACTGAGGGTAGTCCAAGTCTCAGAAGCCTGTAGGCGGGTCAGGGATTACTGCAGCTTGATGAACCGTGAGATTTGTGCTTGGACTGTAGATGTTCAGTTATCATTCCCCTCAATTGATGGAAAACTAAGCTGCTGTGTTGAAGGAATTTTATTTTGACGTCTGCCTTGGCCGAGAGGCTGTTCCCAAGACATGAGAGGTGGTCTAGGTTTTTTCCACCAAATTTCATTGAAGGAGCATGGTGGTATAGAACCTTTGTCTTGTTGAACATAAGCGTAAGATCCATCCTCTTGTCAGCTTCAGTGAGTGAATTGATGATGGAGTTCGGCCCCTGAGCAAATGCCAATGCAAGTTTTATCTACACAGTGCAGCTTGGCTTCTGATGTTTAGTGTCCGTTTTAGCCTGCCTGAAAATGACGGAGCCTTATGAAGTCCCAGAGAATATGAGAACCAATTGAATACTTTCAGACACAAAATGCTGGAGTAACATAGAGGGACAGGCAGCATCTCTGGAGAGAAGGAATGGGTGACGATTTGGATCAAAACCCCTTCTTCAGACAGAGTGTCAGGGGAGAGGGAGGCACAATGCGATGGAAATGTAAGGTGTGAAAATGAGACAAAGGGGACAAAGACAAAGGAAAATGTAGAATAGACCATTGGGAAGGTGACAACAAAGAATACAGTGATAACATATAATCTGGAGGTCAGTCAGACTGGTTAGAGAACAAGGATGGGGGAGAGATGGAAACCAAGGGTTACTTGAAGTTAGGGAAGTTAATATTCACACCACTGGATTGTAAGCTGCCCAAGCAAAATATGAGGTGCTATTCCTCCAATTTGTGTTGGACCTCACTCTGGCAGTGGAGGAGGGCCTGGACACAAAGGTCAGTATGGGAATGGAGTAGGAGTTACAGTGTTTAGCATCCGGGAGATAATGTAGGTTTAGGCGGGCTGAGCGGAGGAGAAATGCGTTGCCTTCTATATTGTCGACACCATATTTAACTTTTCCACATCCAGCTCCCCACATACAAATCTGATACATTAAAAATTGCAATAATTTTGATTAATGGATATATATTGGTTAGGCTATAGGGAAGGTTCTTGCTCGTCTTCGAGTGGTGGAGGGAATAATTTCTGTCCACATGAAAGGCAGACCAGTCATAGAAACATAGAAACATAGAAATTAGGTGCAGGAGTAGGCCATTCGGCCCTTCGAGCCTGCATCGCCATTCAATATGATCATGGCTGATCATCCAACTCAGTATCCCGTACCTGCCTTCTCTCCATACCCCCTGATCCCCTTAGCCACAAGGGCCACATCTAACTCCCTTTTAAATATAGCCAATGAACTGGCCTCGACTACCCTCTGTGGCAGAGAGTTCCAGAGATTCACCACTCTCTGTGTGAAAAAAGTTCTTCTCATCTCGAAGTCATCACCTTATTCTCCTGTCTGAATGATGGCACAAGGAACAGGACAGAACTGTGTTGGCAGCCCCATTAATTCTCAAGGTGACAGGAACTTGAAACCAGAATATTTTGAAACAAAGCGGGAGAAAAAATGTAAATTGTGAAATTATTTTCAGTTATACTGAGCCCATTGTGGTCATTAAAACTGTTTGCTGCAATACCCAATTGCTGCTATAAAGAGTGGGGAAACTTCAAACAAGCCTTCTCTAAATTCATTAAATAGGGCAAATGGTGAGTGGTCATACAATCACGCAGCACAGTATGACTTCCGTATATCTTGCCTACGACCATTTGTTTTTGATAGCTATATTCCAAGAAAAAGATTATATCTACTGTCTATGCCTCTTATCAATGTGTGTATCTCTATTAGCGCTGTATTCTGGAGCACTAGTATGGGTTGTAGGCTGAAGGGACTGGTTTATAGAGGGCTAGTATGGACATTGTGGGCCGAATGGATTCTTGGGCTGGCGGCTCAGTCACTCAAGCCTGTTGTGCTAGCAGCTCACTCACTCACGGCTGGTGGGCTGGCAGTTGACTCACGGCTATTCTTTGAAGTCCACCAAATTCAAATGCAGTTTCTTACCACTTCAAGCAAGGTGCAAGGCCACCACATTCAAGTGCAGTTTCATACCATTTCAAGCAGGGTGCAAGGCCACTAAAGACAGCGAGTCGTGACCTCTCCCTCCTCCATCTTAAGGATTAAGGGACAGAAGTTTAGGGGTAACATGAGGTGGAACTTCTTTACTCAGAGAGTGGTAGCGGTGTGGAATGAGCTTCCAGTGGAAGTGGTGTAGGAAGGTTCGTTGGTATCATTTAAAAATAAATTGGATAGGCATATGGATGAGAAGGGAATGGAGGGCTATGGTATGAGTGCAGGCAGGTGGGACTAAGGGAAAAAAAAGTTGTTCGGCATGGATTTGTAGGGCCGAGATGGCCTGTTTCCATGTAATTGTTATATGGTTATATGGTTATATCTTGCAGAGACTGAGCCACGCCCACACGTCTGGGTTTTATAGTCCCTCCCCCCTCCCACCAGAAGGGGCATGGCCTTCATGGTGTGATTGTCAGGAGAGAGTGTCTCAACATTTTTTTAAACACTAATAACTCTTTTATTTTTCATCGATGAGAAAAATCCTCTTGTTCTGCACAGCGGAGGGGGACTCTGAGTAAGATGGCCAAAAATCGCAGCCGTAAGTGACAGCGTTTTTTCTAAAATCAATATACAAAACAACAGGAAGTGGTCCAGATCAGACTTTTAGTAATATAGATACATACATACACATACACACGCTCACACATGCACATATATACACACATACAGATGTATACAAATATCTACACTATGCCTCTGTACACATATCTACACCGTCTATGCCTCTTATAAATGTGTGCATCTCAATTAGACCTTGTCTCTGCCTCCTTTATTTCAAGCAAAACAAAACACACACACACGCACACACACACACACACACACACACAACATGCACATTAATCACACTACACACCATTCGCAAACATGCCTTCCACACACCCTCTGCAAAAAGCCAATTTAGATTCAACAAAATCAGCACTGTATCTCCTCCAACCTCAATTCCATTCAGTTCAAAATTGTCATTCAGTTCAGTACAGAGACCCTCTGCCTTTTTTCCCTGAAGCCAAAGCAAACGATTTGAATTAGCGACAAAGTGTTCACCTGTATCTCACCCAACGTCATCTAGTGCATCCGCTTCTCTAGATGTCAGCTGATTTACATCGGGGAGACTAAGCGGAGGTTGGGCGATCGTTTCGCCGAACACCTCCGCTCAGTCCGCAATAACCTACCTGAACTCCCGGTGGCTCAGCACTTCAACTCCCCCTCCCATTCCCAATCCGACCTCTCTGTCCTGGGTCTCCTCCATTGCCAGAGTGAGCAACACCGGAAATTGGAGGAACAGCACCTAATATTCCGCCTGGGTTGCTTGCGTCCGGATGGCATGAACGTTGAATTCGCCCAGTTTTGCTAGCCCTTGCTGTCTCCTCCCCTTCTTTAACTCTCGAGCTGTCTCCTCCCATCCCCCCACCCTCGGGCTCCTCATCCCCCCACCCTCGGCCTCCTCGTTCCTTCCTTCTCCCCCCCACCACCCCCATCAGTCTGAAGAAGGGTTTCGGCCTGAAACGTCGCCTATTTCCTTCGCTCCATAGATGCTGCTGCACCCGCTGAGTTTCTCCAGCATTTTTATGTACCTCCAGCTCTCCTTAGATCCCAGGATATTGAGGATGAAATATCTTTGCTTATACCCGAGGATGAAAAGCAGGCACTCAGGTAATCCGTGTGCAAATCATCATATTAAATTCATGTTCATAAGGTATAGGAGCAAAATTAGGCAATTTGGCTCATCAAGTCTACTCCGTCATTCAATCATGGCTAATCTATCTCTCTCTCCCAACCCTGTTTCCAGCCTTCTCCCCATAACCCCTGACAACCATACTAGTCAAGAATCTATCTATCACCATCATAGAATATCCATTGATGACCTCCACAGTGACAATGGATTCCATAGATTCACCACCCTCTGACTAAGGAAATTCTGCCTCATCTCCTTCCAATAGGAACGTCCTTTAATTCTGAGGCTATTACCTCTGGTCCTAGACTCTCCCACTAGTGGAAACATCCTCTCCACATGCACTCTATCTAGCCTTTCACTATTTGGTAAGTTTCAATGAGGTGTCCCCTCATTCTTCTAAACTCCAGCGAGTACAGGCTCAGTGCCATCAAACAAAATTAACAATGGCTTCTGATCCACTTGGCCATGAAGTGCATTGGCAGAGCGCAGTATCTGGATGTATACAGTCCTGGATGAATGCAAGTGCTTATTTCCACTCCCAAATATCAGGCATCCCGAGTGGCCAGTCTGGGCAGTAGAAGTGAGACACACTGCACATTTGGATAACCAGACTAGAGCATGATGCCCAGCGACTAAGGGGAATGATTGTGTAGCATTTCCAAATCCCTGTCCCAGAAGAAAATAGCAATTTGCCAAAAAATAAAACTTTATCTCAGCAGTACAGGTTATGACTCAATTTACAGCTGGTGGAATACAGAAAGAAGTCCATATGCCTTTTAGTGATTTTACTAACGTGAAGGTAATGCCCCTGTCCCACTTAGGAAACCTGAACGGAAACCTCAGGAGATTTTGTGCCCCACCCAAGGTTTCCGTGCAGTTTCCGGAGGTTGCAGGTGGTTGCCGGAGATTGCAAGTAGTGGAAGCAGGTAGGGAGACAGACAAAAACCTCCGAGAACCTCCGGGAACCGCACGGAAACCTTGGGTGGGGCGCAAATTCTCCAGAGGTTTCCGTTTAGGTTTCCTAAGTGGAACATGGGGCTTAATGCTTTTTGCAGCTTTGAAATACTTCAGAAGGACTGTCATTTGTACTCTTGGTATAAAATTAAAACTAATTAGCACATAACACCTAACAAACAAAAATGTGATAATGACCAGATAATTTCCAGGAGTGATTTATTGACACTATTTAGCTCGGAAAAGTGAGAAGAGATAAGGAATGTCCTTCACTGCAAATTAATTTGAAATCAAACCTTTCTTCTTTACAGCGGCATCTTAACTAGTTCTGTTTTTGATTTTAGTACAGAGTGCAGAATGAAAGCAAAATTCAATAAATTATAATTCATCTTTTCACTCTTTCATGCAATCATTCCATTGGGAATAGATCAGTTGCTGTGTTTAAAAGACTTATGTTAGGATATTTAAGATTACAAACTGAATACAAATATACATTGGCCAAGAACTAGTTGAATGGTAGAATAGTCTCATAGGCTTGAATGTCCCACAATAACGAATTGCAAGCCATTGAGGCAACACCCTTAATGCTGTCAGACATCACTAAGTACTTGTGATCAACAAATAAGATTCAAAAATGAGCCAAATGTGGAGGTAATAAGACAGGCGATCAAAGGTGAACTATGTAAAGGACAAATTACTAGAAACACTTTTTTGTACAAAATCATGAGAGGAATAGATCGGATAGACACACAGAGTCTCGTGCCAAGAGTAGAGGAATCAAGAACCAGAGGACATAGGTTTAAGGTGAGGGGGGAAAGATTTAATAGGAACCTAAAGAGTCACTTTTTCACAGTGGGTGTATGAAACGAGCTGCCAGATGAAGTAGTTGAGGCAGGGACTATCACAACGTTTATGCAACATTTAGATCGGTACATGGAAAGGACGGGTTTAGAGGGATATGGACCCAACACAGGCAGGTGGGACTAGTGTAGATGGGACATGTTGGTCGGTGGGGGCAAGTTGGGCTGAACGGGCTGTTTCCACGCTGTACGACTCGATGACTCAGCAGGGTCAGCCAGGTAAAAGGGAAACTGTTGACATATCAGTTCAAAGATGCTCTCACAGAGGGTGATCATAGGTCACTATCAAGGGAACCTTGATCAAAGGGAATTTATTTTGGTTAAAATAAATTCCCAGTTCCAATGATTCAGATTTCTAGCATTTGCTATTTAAAGAATCAACTGTTGGTTGAGCGAACCCTATCTATTTCATTTTGACGTTCACCGGGAAACACAATTGCTTTTCCCAATTGGGCACATGACGACATATGGAGTCATAGAGTGATACAGTGTGGAGACAGACCCTTCAGCCCAACTTGCCCACACCAGCCTCAACTACCTCCTGTGGCAGCTTGTTCCATACACCCATCACCCTTTGTGTGAAAAAGTTACCCCTCAGATTCCTATCAAATATTTTCCACTTCACCTGTGTCCTCTGGTCCTCGGTTCACCTACTCCGGTCAAGAGACTCTGTACATCAACCCGATCTATTCCTCTCACGATTTTATGCACATGTCTCACAAATAGTTTATGTTTGGTGAAGGTTGGGCTGGGGAAGCGGCGGGTGGGCTTTTGGTGGGAGTAGAGGGGGAAGAGGAATTTGATTACAATACCAAGGTTGCTAAAATTCCAAAATAGCGAAATATTGGTATTTGGGCACCATTTGGCTGTTAACAAACAGCAGATGCTCTGTTCAACACATCTTAATCAATGTTTCACTTTCAACAGTTTCTGCATGAGTCAGCTTCCAACACATCGCAATAGGAAAAATAAAGACTAAATTATGTAAAATAGTTTGTCCTCAATATGTGGGCACTTTACCTCCTTAGGATTGCATGTATAAGCAGTCATCGCTAACGTATGGAAAGACACAATCAAGTATGGCTGCTTTTTCTGCAGGCTGTGAACTATATAAAACACATGCTTCATCACCTTTGAAACAATGGCACCCCATCAGCATTCAAGATGCAGTGTAAATGTTATGAAATGCAGTGCAACATCAATCATTTCACTTTTCCATGTCTACTGTGTGTATCAGGTGCTAAATCCAGATTATGCAGAGTTCAGTCTGATTTAATGCAGAAACATTTCTTTTTCTGGTCCAGCACATTTTCCAAAGGGCTCGCAAACTTCATTTTCGTTTTCCCTTTGATAACATTTCCGATTTTTCTTTCAAAAGTGCTGAATGGTTCTGCCATTTTACTTTTTTAAATTTAAATTTCAACTCACAATCTATCAACTTTGTGTATTTTGCAAACAATATTCCTCAAACTGTAACATACCTCAGGCAGGCACGCAGAAACAATGAGTGGTTTTAGTAATAAAATTAAAAAAAATTAAAACATAAATCCCCAATTGCTGTAAAGGAAAAGTAGTTAATAAATTATTAAGACACAGTTGAATAAGAAAGTGCAATTTTATTGTAGGGTTATTACACCAGGGACCAATTCCCATGCATAGGAAACTCAACGGAAATGGACATTGCGTATTATAAATCAAATAAGCACAAATCTTGACTCCCGCCTGATTGATAACATCCATGGGTGTCCACCGTTTGTTTTTCATTCCTTTGTTAAAACAAATTCTCAACCTCAATTCAGTCCAGGGTAGTATTTCCATTCCGAATATACCATGACAAAGGCACGGAAAATCTCCTGTGGAATTACCTTTAAAAATATCAGGTGAGCAGAGGTTTGCTTGCTTAACATACATGCATTTGGGTTAGACAAGGTGAACTCCAGAGAAAGCTGTTGAGAGGAAGGCTCTGTCTGTATGATGTGTGTGGTTGGCACAGTTTGTTATATGGGATGTTATGCTGAGGCCTTGTAAAGCAGTTGGAGTATTACGGGCAAGTTTGGTGCCAATATCTGAGGAGGATTGTGCTAGGCCCAGAGGAGGTTTACGAGAATGATCCCAGGGATGATTGAGTTAATATTTGATGAGCTTTTGACAGATCTGGGCTTGTATTTGCTGGAGTTTAGAAGGATGAGGGTAATCTCATTGAAAAGCCTGGATAGCGTGGATGTGGAGAGGATGTTTCCAGTAGTGGGAATGTCCCGGACCAGAGGGCATTAGCCTCAAAATAAAAGGACGCATCTATATAAAGGAAATGAGGAATTTCTCTAGCCAGAAGGTGGTGAATCTGTGGAATTCATTGCCACGGCCGGCTGTGGAGGCCAGGTCTTTGGGTATTTTTAATGGAAATTGACAGCTACTTGATTAGTAGGGGTGTCAAAGGTTAGGTGGAGAAGGCAGGAGAATGGGGTTGAGAGGGAAAGATAGATCAGCCATGAATGAATTGTGGAGTAGATTTGATGGGCCGAATGGCCTAATTCTGCTCCATTGACATGAATTTATCGAGAAGAAGGTAGCTTGAAGGTGAAGAAGGAAGCAACCCTGCTACTTTTGACCATCAAGCAGTGTTAATAAAGTCCTTACTTTCTCCCAATAATTATTTTCACTGCACATGAGGTGTCAAACTTCACAGGGCAGCAGCCAACCATAAAACAAATGAAATGGGACTGACTCCTCACTTGGTATCTTAAGGGCCTGACCCACAAGCATGCGACTCCGTGCGGCAAGCATGACCTATCGTGGTCGCATGAGCCTTACGGCCTCACGGGGCCGGTCCCACTTCGATCGTCGGAGCCATATGGAGTTGTGTGGAGCTGGTCCCGACATCGCGCGGGGCTCCGAAAAACTGACTGTGTTCAAAAATTCTGCACCGGCCCGCAGCCACCTCAACGCCATACGCACCGCCTCGACGGGCATGAGCAGCGTCTCGACGCAGTATGTAGCGTCTTGACGCCGTAGTCACGCGCGAACTTCCCGCGGACTTCGCTCGAACTTCACGTCACTCACTCGACCTCCGCGAGGCCCCCGCTTCCGGTTTGGTCACGTTCGCCGCATGCAGGCGCATGCTGGTGGGACTGGCCCTGTACGGGGATCACTCAATCTCCGCGCGGCCCCCGCTTCCGGTTTGGCCGCGCTTGTCGCATGCAGGTCGCATGCTCGTGGGACAGGCCCTTAACCTTCATTAAATGTAGAAGTGTTACCGTTGTGTTCGTGCCAGTTCAAAGATCTGCAAGTTCTTAACATCTCACTTGAACCCAAAATAATTTTGGCCAAAGTAGTCCCTATTTTATTATTTTGTGCTGGAAAGGAAGAGGTGGAATTTTAGCAAAACGTTCTCCAAAAACACATTAACAGTGTCTTGAGAAATTAGGCATTGCCTCTGCCAATTGTTTCTGCTGTCGACATGTAACAGATGCTCGAGTTAAGTAAGATTGATGCTCCGATCACCTTCACTTCCACACTGCGTGTAATATGTGGATATGATATTCCAATTCATCTTGTAATCACCCACAAAAATCATAAAGCCATTTATTGATTCAAGATTGTTCAAGGCCATATATAGTAGGCAGTCTACATAATCAGGTGGCATTTATAAATCCTAAGTTTTTTCTTGCACTGAATGTTGTACCCTTTACCCTTTATCTGCGCACTGTGGATGACTTGACTGTATTTATGTATAGCATTTCTTTGACCAGATAACATGCAAACAGATTTGAGGAAGGACATCAATGTGATTGAGGCAGTGCAGCGTAGGTTCACGGGATTGATCCCTGGGATGGCGGGACTCTCATATGAGGAAAGATTGAAACTTTGTCACCCAGAGAGTTATAAATTTGTGGAATTCCCTGCCACAGAGGGCAGTGGAGGCCAAATCACTGGATGGATTTAAGAGAGAATTGTGCCCCTGTCCCACTTAAAAAAACCTGAATGGAAACCTCTGGAGACTTTGCGCTTCTGCTGAGACAAGGCTTCCGTGCGTTTCCCAGAGATTGCAGGTGGTTGCCGGAGGTTGCATGTAGTGGAAACAGGTAGGGAGACTGACAAAAACCTCCAGGAACTGCACGGAAACCTTGGGTGGGGCACAAAGTCTCCAGAGGTTTCCATTCAGGTTTCCTAAGTGGGACAGGGGCATTAGAAAGAGTTCTAGGGGCTAGTGGAGTCAAGGGATATGGGGAGAAGGCGGGCATGGGTTATTGATAGGGAACGATCAGCCATGATCACAATGAATGGCGGTATTGGCTCGACGGGCCGAATGGCCTCCTCCTGCACCTATTTTCTATGTTTTATGTTTCTAAATACTTTTCACTGCACACGTGACAATGATAAAGTAAACTAAACTGAGTGAAAGTGAGGCCTAGTGCGAATTGGAGGGAAATGGCTCATATTTCGCTTGGGCAGCTTACAACCCAACGGCATGAATGGTGATTACTCTAACTTCAACTAACCCTTGCTTTTCCTCTCACTCCAACCCTCCCCCATCCTAGTTCTGCGACGTCCTCCTGATTAAATATTACTCATTGTATGCCTCATTGTCAACTTCCCCTCAGATACCAATGAACCATTCTACATTTCCTTATCATCATAAGCTTTGATCTGTCATTTTCATGCCTTAACCTCCTATATCTCTAGACTTCCTCTCCCATGACTTTGCTTCTCTCCAGAGATGCTGTCTGTTCTGCTGAGTTACTCCAGCATTTTGTGTTGATCTGAAGCTAATGGGCCTGTCCCACTTCGGCGACTTTTTAGGCGACTGCAGGAGACTATGCAGTCGTCCCAATGGTCGCCACATGTTCACGGGTGGTTGCCGGGGAGTCGCCTTCATGGTCGTGAGCAGTTCCTACATTCTGGGAACTAGTCGCGGCCTCATTATGGTCGCCGTGAATGTTTCAACATGTTGAAAAATTAGCTGCGACCAGAATGAAGCCGCCATGGAGAGTAGCGAGAATTCTCGTGCCGTAGGTAGGTCGGCAGGAGCTCCTATTGGGTTGCCAGGAGGTTGAAGGTTCTGGTAGGTTCTCATAGGTTCTTGTAGGTTGTAGCCCGTGCTGACCAGTGAATTTCATTGGATCATTGGGGGAAAAAAATGTAAGCAGTGGTTTTCAGATCCAAGAATGACTGACCAGTAATGTTAAATGCCGTCGTACATCACAGCCGTGTATCTCTGGCTTCTTAAAAGTTGTCTGGCTCATAAAAGTTGTCTCCACTCCTTCTCCCCACCTTCTCCACCTTCTCCCCCCCCCCTTTTAAAGTACTTACCGTACACTGTTCTTGACCGTCTTAATTACAGCGCCAAACCTCTTGTTCATCGCGGTGTTTGTCTGTATCACCTTGGCATTGCACCGTGTGAATTTCAGAAAGCGCTCCCCTGCTTTCCCTGGCCCCTGCCTTTGCGATGTCCCCCGTTTGTTATGTGTGTGTGTGTGTTCCACTCTGACAGTCACAGGCAGTCGCCTGAAAAATCGCCTAAATGGGACATGACCATAAGTGATTCTTTTTGTTGTGAAGCTCTGACATTCTAATATCATGAACCTTTAGCAATTCCTCGAAAATGCAACTAGTTGCCTTGTTGTCCTGCTTGTATAGCACTGCAAGCTGCCACATTGAAACAGAGCCTTCATACAGTGAAAACAGTCGGTATCCATTGCCAGCTTGGAACTCTTCAAATCCAGAACTGACGCTGGACTATGAACATTTCTGCTTCCATAACAAGTCAAGGCTCTAGTGCCAAAGTGTAACACTTACAAAACGCAGTGATGGAGAAAACAGACGTGATATGTTTCATTTAGAGCCATCCCACATCCAGCCACTGTGTGGGCAATCTGACAATTTAAACCAGTTCAGCTTTGAATTCCCAATCACTGGTTTCCCTATTTGATTCCACTTTTCACTGATTTGCCACATTTGATTTTCATGTTTAGATTTATTTCAGAGAAACAGTGTGGAAAAGGGCCCTTCGGCCCACTGAGTCCAGCGATCACTGCACACTAACACTATCTAGGAACAATTTACAATTATACCAAGCCAATTAACCTACAACAGTACCCGTAGTTGGGATCGAACCCGGGTCTCCGGTGCTGCAAGTGCTGTAAAGCAGCAACTCTACTACTGCGCCACAGTGGCTGCCAAACTGCCTTTATTTCAGAGAAACAGTGTGGAAAAGGGCCCTTCGGCCCACTGAGTCCAGCGATCACCGCATACAAACTCCGTACAGACCAGCATCCATCGTCAGGATCGAAACCAGTTCTCAGGCGATATAAAGCAGCAATTCCTCCGCTGTGCCACCATGCCACCTCATGGACCTGAGGTTATTATTTTTCTTCATGTAGGGATCATTTCCAGTAGTAAGGATATATGGCATAAAGGTGTAACTAACTAGGGTCATCCCAGATGTATTGGATGATCATGCGATAAGAATGCTGGAGGCTGAGATTGGACTTTTGGATGGTCGGGAAATCAGATGATATGAAGACTTTGCAGTAGTGCTGTCGTAAGGTCAAGTACCACCTGTGATCACACAGACAGTGGCTTCCTTAACATTTGATGCATTACTCAATGGCTAAGTACCTGAATCAATGCATAAAGCTTTACCATGGAATTGATTTGGGGCCTAACATCCTTGCGCAACTAAACAATCGAAGATGGAATCAAACTTAAAGAAAAATACTTAATTGCAAAATGATGGGTGGTAGCTCAAAATACTGGAAAAATTATAATGACCAGCTATGAATTACTAATAGATTATTACGAATAAAAATGGTATGAAAACAAAAGTAAGATGGACATATAACAATACTTATTCAGAGTTTCTACGCTTAGGTTTAGGTTTATTTTTGTTATGTGTACTGAGTTACAGTGAAAAGCTTTGTTTTGCATGATCTCCACTCAGAGCAGGTAATACTATTTATAAATACAATCACTTCAAACCCAAGTACAATAGATAGAATGAAGGGGAAGGTACAGAGTGTAGAATATTGTACTCGGTTTGTAGTTAGATTTACATGTACAAAATATATTTAAAAGAGTAGCAAGATTGAGTTTAGAAGTTGGGAGGTCATGTTGCAGTTGTATTAGAAGTTGGTGAGATCGCATTTAGTGTATTGTGTTCAGTTCTGGGAAAGATATTGTCAAGCTTGAAAGGGTTCAGAGAAGATTAATGAGGATGTTGCCAGAACTAAAGGATCTGAGCTACAGGGAGAGGTTGAGCGGGCTGGGTCTCTATTCCTTGGAGTGCAGGAGGATGAGGGGTGATCTTATAGAGGTGTAAAAAATCATGAGAGGATCAATTGGGTAGATGCACAGAATATCTTCCCAGAGTAGGGGAATCGAGGACCAGAGGATATGGGTTCAAGGTGAAGGGGAAAAGATTTAATAGGAATGTAAGGTATAACTTTTGCACGCAAAGGGTGGTGGGTATATGGAACAAGCTGCCGGAGGAGGCAGATGAGGTTGGGACTATTACAACATTTAAGAAACAATTAGACAGGTACATGGATAGGACAAGTTTGGAGAGATAAGGATACACACACGCAGGTGGGACTAGTGTAGCTGGAACATGTTGGCCGGTGTGGCATTGAGCCGAAGGGCCTGTTTCCATGCTGTATCACTCTATGATTCTATGATTGTATTGTGTTGATAATTATCCTTCCCTGTGAATAACATGTAAAGAGACACCATTTTCCGGCACCATCTTGAAGGAACGATCAGTAGATTTAAGAGAAAGGAGTTAGATTGCGTTATGGAAAATATATCTGTGGAGTTAATAATGGAGAAGACTCAAGTGGCAGATCAACTAATCAGAGATTTTGTATCAGCCATCACGAAAGACACTTGGACAGGTACATGGATAGGAAAGGTTCAGAGGGATATGGGCCAAACGCGGGCAGGTGGGGCTAGTGTAAATGTGGCACCTCTGTCGGTATGGGCAAATGGGCCCAAAGGGCCTGTTTCCGTGCTGTAGGACTCTAGGATTCTGCAGTATGATTATGAAACGTACGTCACACTTCTGAAATAACTGTTAATCAGATTGGGAAAAGAGGAGAGAATATTCCAATCACCAATGAAGTCATCGAGTCATGGAGTCGTAGAGTGATACAGTGTGGAAACAGGCCCTTCTGCCCAACTTGCCCACACCGGCCAACATGTCCCAGCTCCAATAGTCCCACCTGCCTGCACTTGGTGCAGAACAAACTGGTGCAGCTCCAGGCTGACTCTGAGGTCTTCAACCGGGAGATGGTTCCTTCAGATTCAAAAAGACCAAATGCAATTCCCTTATTCCAAAAGGGAGGGGCAGTAGAAATTTAAAGACAGTTATATTACAATCTCAAGATAGACACAGGAGAGAAGGAATGGGCGACGTTCGAGTCGAGACCTTTCTTCAGATTGCATTCTCCAGTCTGAAGAAGGGTCTCGACCCAAAAAGTCCCCTATTCCTTCTCTCCAGAGATGCTGCCTGTCCCGCTGAGTTACTCCAGCTTTGTGTCTATCTTCGGTTTAAACCAGCATCTGCACTTCCTTATTACATATATTACAATCTGATGTAGGCAGAATATAAAAGGCAATTACTAATGAAACAAGTTACATTTTAGTTAGGCACTTAAAATTCAAGGTAAACAGTCAAGATGATTTTGTGAAGTGTAAATTGGCCAATTTATTGGTGTTCTTTGAAGAAGTAACTTGTGGTTGATAAAGGAGATTGGGTAAATACAGTGTACTCTGTCAGAAGGCATATTATAAGATGCCATATAAAGGTTGTTAAAAAATAAAAGCTCGATGCAAAATGTAATGTTGAACATGAATAGAAGATAGGAGGCATCACAGGAAACAGAGAGATGGCATTAATTATGTTTTTTTCTACTGGTACTCTAGATGTAATAAATGGTGTGCCTCATACTTTGATGTTGGCACCTCAGTTTCTTACAATTCATAAAAATGTCCTGGATGAAAATACCAAAGGAATGGCTGTTAAATTTGACAAGAACATGGGAAGGAGAATAGCATTCCGTTTGTTATTCATGTTATTACTCGTCATTCCCTTTATCATGTTTCTGTACACTGCGGATGGATCGATTGTAATCATGTATTGTTTTTCTAATTGCTTAGCACACGACAAAAGCTTTTCACTGTACCTCGGTACACGTGACAATAAACTAAACTAAACTAAACTAAAATTGTCTCTCTTTGCTGTAGTTCTATCTGTCTATTAAAAAAAAAAGAAACATGCCAAAAATTTTAATGGAAATAATAAAAGAAACACAACTATTTATAACAATTTCTGTTTGTGTATTTAAATTACAGGGAGATTAATTTAATCACACCAGGTAATGTTTACCTCCATCACCTGATGTATTGGGATTCACATCAATACAGCGATAAGGGCAAAAGTCCACTATAATCAGAGCATCCTACCATCAATGAAAGGTAGTTGCAAAAAGGTAACACAACAAGGGTCCATGAGATATATTGTCATTCATTTCAGGAAACATGTTTTATAAAATAAGTCAATATTTACACATTGACTGACAGATCTGCAGTGGTAAATTCTCCAACCACCATTGGAAGCCCTTGATTACTTTAACTCTTTTGAGCAGAAGCAACCAGTTCACTGTTCATCCCTCATCCATTCACAAACGCACATAAATTCCAATGCTGGTGGCAGATTTATGACACTGAGTCTGTGAATGCTAACCACAATAAGTGCCACAGGCAAGTTGAAACATTAATCACCAGTCTTGCCCCAGGGGAAGGGAGAATCCTGACAAATACGTGTCCCTTACACCATGATCATTATGAGTCTCTTACTTACACCCTCAGACAACTCATGAAAATAATGACGGGCAGCTTTCACTTATACACTATAATTCTTGATAACTTTGGTTAATTTAGGCAGCATGGTGGCGCAGTGGTAGAGTTGCTGTCTTGCGGTGCTTGCAGTGACAGAGACATGGGTTTGACCCCGACTATGGGTGCTATATGGCGGTTCACCCCCATGACCACCTGGGCTTTATTCAAGATCTTCTGTTTATTCCCACACTCCAAAGAAGTACAGGTTTGTAGGTTAACTGGCTTGTAAATTTTCCGTAATGTGTGTAGGATAGTGTTAATGTGTGGGGATTGCTGGACGGGGCGGACTCAGTGTGTCGAAGGGCCTGTTTTCACTCTGTATCTATAAAAACTAAAAAAAAACTCTTGTTATACCCAAAGAGGAATCAGAACCAGAACATGTGAACATATTAATTCAAAATATGAATAGAGCATTTGGCTTCTATGTCTTTCTCTGTCATTTAATAGGATCATGTCTGACCTTAATATGACCTTAACTCGACATTCCACTCTATCCCTAATAACCACTTATCCCTTTGCTTATCAATTACTGACTAGAAACATAGACAAAGAAATTAGGTGCAGGAGTAGGCCATTCGGCCCTTCGAGCCTGCACCACCATTCAATATGATCATGGCTGATCATCCAACTCAGTATCCCGTACCTGCCTTCTCTCCATACCCTCTGATCCCCTTAGCCACAAGGGCCACATCTAACTCCCTCTTAAATATAGCCAATGCACTGTGGCCTCGACTACCCTCTGTGGGTGAGAGTTCCAGAGATTCAACACTCTCTGCGTGAAAAAAAGTTCTTCTCATCTTCGTTTTAAAGGATTTCCCCCTTATCCTTAAGCTGTGACCCCTTGTCCTGGACTTCCCCAACATCGGGAGCAATCTTCCTGCATCTAGCCTGTCCAACCCCTTAAGAATTTTGTAAGTTTACTACCTCTGCCTTAAACATATTTAAAGCTTCTGCTTCCATTCCTCTTTGAGAAAGGGAGAATCAAAGGATTTTGACTTTGTGAAAATCCACATTGCATCTGAACAACATCTAAAAGAACTGTTCTTGAGCCTGGTGGTTTTTGGTTTTTATGGTAGAAGTCAAATGAGGCATTGCCAGGGTGATGTGGGCCTTTGGTGATATTGGTTGCATTTTTGAAGTGGTGCTTGCTTTTGATGGTATCTGCAATGACCAAATACTCCCACTAACGGCCTACATTCAATCATTTAGAGGTTGCATAATGAATAACATAATGCACATAAGGAGCGGCACAGTGGTGCAGTGGTATAGTTGCTGCTTTACAGTGCCAGAGACCTGGGTTCAATCCTGATTACGAGTGCTGGCTGGATGGAGTTTGTACGTTCTCCCCGTGACCGCGTAGATTTTTTCTGTGGACTCCAGCTTCGTCCCACATTCCAAAGATGTCCAGGTTTGCAGGTTAATTTGGTTTCAGTAAAAATTGTAAATTGTCCCTCGTGTCTTGGATAGTGCTAGTTGAGGGAAGATCTTATAGAAACTTACAAAATTCTTAAGGGGTTGGACAGGCTAGATGCAGGAAGATTGTTCAGAACAAGGGGTCACAGTTTAAGGATAAAGGGGAAATATTTTAGGACTGAGATGAGAAGGTAGTTGAGGTCAGTTCATTGGCTATATTTAAGAGGGAGTTAGATGTGGCCCTTGTGGCTAAAGGGATCCGGGGGTATGGAGAGAAGGCAGGTACGGGATACTGAGTTGGATGATCAGCCATGATCATATTGAATGGCGGTGCAGGCTCGAAGGGCTGAATGGCCTACTCCTGCACCTATTTTCCACGTTTCGATGTTTCTATGTATGGGGATCACTGGTCGGCACGGTCTCAGTGGGCCGCAGAGCCCGTCTCCACACTGTATCTCTAAACTAAACTAAACTCAACAGTAGAAGATGATCTTCATTTTGGGCCCAGGCTGATTTGCCTCACCTTGTAGCCTGGCAGATCATGCTTGCCAGCTCTGCGACTCAAGTCATCGCTTCCAGGCTGGTAATTTTTATCTTTCCAGCTCAGCCTCCTTTCTCCCAAGTCAGACAAATCATTACAAATTCCAATCCATCTGCACTCCCAGCTGTAAGGGAAAATTCTGAAAATACTCCAAATTCGTTTTACTTAAAACAAGTCTGTTTACAAATTGTTCCTGTTTTCTATGAAAAATAATTGGCCCGAAACATTAGCTCAATTTCCCTCCCCACATCTGCTGCCTGACCTGCTGTGTGTGGTTGGCATTTTCTCCTTTTGCTTTCAACCTTTGCCTTTGGGAAGGTCTTGACCTGAAACGTCACCCATTGCTTCTCTCCAGAGATAGACAATAGACAATAGACAATAGGTGCGGGAGTAGGCCATTCGGCCCTTCGAGCCAGCACCGCCATTTAATGTGATCATGGCTGATCATCTAAAATCAGTACCCCGTTCCTGCCTTCTCCCCATATCCCCGGTCTCCGCTATTTTTAAGAGCCCTATCTAGCTCTCTCTTGAAAGCATCCAGAGAACCTGCCTCCACCATCCTCTGAGGCAGAGAATTCCACATGATGCTGCCTGAGTTATTCCAGCTTTTTGTCTCTATCTTCGGTTTAAACCAGCATCTGCATTTCTTTCCTACACAGCTCCAAACCCTTGCATTAAATGGTGTGAAATTACTTCCATTTGCCTAATGCTTAATCCGAAACAAATGTATTTAGTTGTTATTTGGTTAGCAATTCACTCAAGGGGATAGAAGTATGAAAATAAGACAATAAGAAATGGGAACAGGTGTTGGCTCTCCAGTTCTCTGAGCCTAAATCTTCATTCATTAAGAACATAACTTTTACATAGCACCATATTCCATCACTATTCCTATATTGCTTGGTTCTCTTAATACCCCAACATCTATTGATCTTGAATGACAAAGGCAGAGTACAGAATTCTAAAGGTTCATCACTCATTGGCTCAGGTACTTTTTTTTAACCTCACCTCAGTCCTAAATGGTCTAACCCTTATTCTGAAAGCTTTGAGACTTCTCAGTCAAAGGGAATGTCTTCCCTGCAGGTAGGTTGTCAAACTGTTTAAAAACATTGTATGTTTCAATGAGATTTCCTATTCTTCTCAAATCCAGAGAATGCAGCAGAAACTAAATTGCTGGAAGAACTCAGTGGGTCAAATAAGTGTAGAATCAAGGGACCCTGCATCTGGACCCATAATATTGACCAGGTTCCTGAGCTTGCTAATTTCTGGATGCAGCTCATTGATGCAATCACAAAGAGAGTTAATCTACACCTCTACTTCCATAGAAGACTGAGGTAATTTAATATGTTGCCCTATACTCTTAAGGACTTTAACCAGCGTACATACCGGAGAGCATACTGACTGGATTTGGTAACTCGAGTGCCCAGGCACAGAGGAGGCTGTAAAAAGTGGTAGACATTGCCTGATACTGACCTACAGGAGGTTCTGCCTCAAAAATGCAGTTAATTGGAGGAACAGCACCACATAGTTTGCTCGGGCAGCTTGCAACCCAGGGTTATGAATATTGATTTATCTCAGTTTAAGTCCCCCACCCTAGTTGTCCTGCTAGTTTCACTGTCGTCCTGATTAGTTTCATTGTTTATAACCCCTTGTTATCACCATTCCCACAGCCAAAAATGGACCATTGTGGACTCAGCCTTTCCATGATCATCCTTGCTGGCCTTGATTTGTTCTTTCATTCTTTTGTTCTCTGTGCCATTTCATAACTCTAGTTCCCCTCTACTCTGACTCGGAGGCAGAAGAATGCTCAACCCAAAACGTCACCTATTCCTATCCTCCAGAGATGCTGCCTGACCCACTGAGTTATTCCAGCACTTTGTGCCTATCTTCGGTGTAAACCGGCATCTGCAGTTCCTTCCTACATATCTTTTGACACACGTGGCTATTGAACACAATCCAATCTTAGGACATGATTGTAGAAGAACTTGAAGATGAGGGGCATTAACTGACACACAGGACAAGCAGTATGGACTGAAATAGTCACTCTCAAATGGCTTAAATTGCTATATTTCTCTAATTGTGTGGGCTGGCTGGCAAGCTGCAATGGTGTTGTTGTACCAAGCTGTGCTGTTGGATGAAATGCCATGGATTCAGATGTTGTGGCAGATGGCACACCATTGATCCTCTCCAACTGGAGCAGGAAAAATATTTTGTTGACTTTCTTCATTTATGCTATTTTGTACCTAAAGCCTGGCCTGCTGTGGTTTTTGCATTTGCTTCACTCTACTTAATTTCAAGGCTCCTTTGATCATAAGTAGAGTTTATGACATTAGACGCCACCTCTGACATTTCTCTGTGATATTAACAAAGTGCTTGATCATGCTGCTACTGCTGCTGCAGCCTCTCTGCTGTAGTCCAATTCAGTACACACAACTGTGTATGAATTCTTCAGTTCCTGGGCAAGTATCACTTGATATCATTACAGGGCCGAATGATTATTTAATAAACAAATACACATCTCTCTGATTTTTTTCAATATATTTGGTGCAGTCGGTGAGATTGTCATTGTTTTGGTGTGGTTTTGTTTCAT
Source organism: Leucoraja erinaceus (assembly GCF_028641065.1). Classification (NCBI taxonomy): domain Eukaryota; kingdom Metazoa; phylum Chordata; class Chondrichthyes; order Rajiformes; family Rajidae; genus Leucoraja; species Leucoraja erinaceus. The sequence goes on from NC_073378.1 coordinate 9,554,452, forward strand.
CATTGGGTTGCCAATATCTGTCTCAATAAAAATCCAACTCCACACCCGAGTTGTCAGCCTTTAAGGGAACCATTTAAGGATGGAAAGAATGGCATAGTTACGCAGCGGTAGAGTTGCCGCCTTAGAGTGCTTGTAGTGCCAGGAATGCGGGTTTGATCCTGACTACAGGTGCTGTCTGTACGTTTGTACGTTTGTACGTTCTCCGTGTAACCACGTGGGTTTTCTCCGAGATCTTTGGTTTCCTCCCACACTCCAAAGGTGTACAGGTTTGTAGGTTAATTTGCTTGGTGAGGCGGCAACTGGTGGCAAGCCATGGGAAGAGCGAACTCTCAGCTCTGGAGGGAGGAGTTAAGTGTCTTGGTGTGGGAGGGGCAGACCATGGGGCTATTCCTTGGGGGTATTTAAGGTCGGGCAACGCCCATGCCCTGGTAGGGTGCAGCACTGTTAACTTATTAAATACCATTTCATCACACAACTTTGTGCCCCGTCTAATTCTTGGCTGGCTCCTGTGGGTTGGAGCTACATTGGTGACCCCTGACGTCCAGAAATGTAATTCTGAAGGAGAATAATTTCAAGGAAAAAAATGCACCACGCCAGCTCCCAACCAGACGCCAACTATCGGACACCTCCTCCTACTTACCCCTGGACCATGACCCCACTGACGAGCACCAGGCCACCATCTCCAGCACCATCACCAACTTCATCCACTCCAATGCCCTACCCGACCGAGCCTCCAACCTCATCGTTCCCCAGCCCCGCACAGCCCGATTTTACCTTCTCCCTAAAATCCACAAACCTGATTGTCCCGGAAGACCCATTGTCTCCGCCTGTTCGTGCCCCACCGAACTCATTTCCAAATACCTTGACTCCATCCTATCACCCTTGGTTAAATCCCTCCCTACCTATGTCCAAGACACCTCAGACACTCTCCGTCGTCTCCGCGCATTCAATTCTCTAGGCCCTCACCCCCTCATCTTCACCATGGACGTCCAATCACTATACACCTCCATCCCCCACCACGATGGTCTCACAGCCCTCCGGTTCTTCCTCGACCAGAGAAGCAACCCATACCCAGCCACTGACACTCTCCTCCGCCTAGCGGAGCTGGTCCTTACCCTCAATAACTTCACGTTCGACTCCTCCCACTTCCTCCAAATACAAGGCGTAGCTATGGGCACACGCATGGGCCCCAGCTATGCCTGCCTATTTGTAGGTTACGTCGAGCAATCCTTGTTCAATACATACCAGGGCCCCATCCCCAACCTCTACCTCCGCTACATCGACGACTGCTTTGGTGCCACCTCCTGCACCCGCACACAACTGACTGACTTCATCCACTTCACCACTAATTTCCATCCGGCACTGAAATACACCTGGACCATTTCCGACACTTCCCTACCATTCCTTGACCTCACTATCTCCATTGCAGGTGATAGACTTCTAACCGACATACACTATAAACCCACTGACTCCCATGGCTATCTGGACTACACTTCTTCCCACCCTGCTTCCTGTAAGGACTCCATCCCCTACTCCCAATTCCTCCGTCTACGCCGCATCTGCTCCACGGATGAGGCGTTCCACACCAGGACATCTGAAATGTCCTCACTATTCAGGGAACGGGGGTTCCCCTCCTCCACCATAAATGAGGCTCGCACCAGGGTCTCTTCCATACCCCGCAACACTGCTCTCTCTCCCCATCCCCGCACTCGCAACAAGGGCCGAGTCCCCCTAGTCCTCACCTTTCACCCCACCAGCCATCACATACAAAAAATAATCCTCCGTCAGTTTCGCCACCTCCAACGTGACCCCACTACTCGCCACATCTTCCCATCTCCCCCCATATCTGCCTTCCGCAAAGACCGCTCCCTCCATAACTCCCTTGTCAATTCTTCCCTTCCCTCTCGGTCCACCCCCTCCCCGGGCACTTTCCCTTGCGGCCGCAGGAGATGCAACACTTGTCCCTTTGCCTCCCCCCTCGACTCCGTTCAAGGACCCAAGCAGTCGTTCCAGGTGCGACAGAGGTTTACCTGCAACCTCATCTATTGCGTCCGTTGCTCTAGATGCCAGCAGATCTATATCGGTGAGACCAAGCGGAGGTTGGGCGATCGTTTCGCCGAACACCTCCGCTCGGTCCGCAATAACCAAGCTGACCTCCCGGTGGCTCAGCACTTCAACTCCCCCTCCCACTCCGCCTCCGACCTCTCTGTCCTGGGTCTCCTCCATGGCCACAGCGAGCAGCACCGGAAATTGGAGGAACAGCACCTCATATTCCGTTTGGGGAGTCTACACCCCCGGGGCATGAACATCGAATTCTCCCAATTCTGTTAGTCCTTGCTGTCTCCTCCCCTTCCTCAGCTCCCCTGCTGTCTCCTCCCACCCTCCAGCCTTCTGGCTACTCCTCCTTTTCCCTTTCTTGTCCCCACCCACCCCCACCCCCGATCAGTCTGAAGAAGGGTTTCGGCCCGAAACGTTGCCTATTTCCTTCGCTCCATAGATGCTGCTGCACCCGCTGAGTTTCTCCAGCATTTCTGTGTAACCAGATGGCAAACTGGTTGCTGCCGACCAGACCCACCACAATGCGGTCACCCTGAAGTTGCCTACATTCTGGACCTCACAGCTGCAGGTATGGTTCCAACAGGCCGTCACAACTTCACATCCGCAACGTAAGGGTCGACGAGACCCGTTACCACTATGTGGTGAGCGTCCTCGACCAGGAAACGGCCGGTTGGGTCGTGCCACACCTGGACAATCCGCCGGCGGAGGGAAAATACGTAGGCCTCAAGGAGCTTCAGGCTGAGCCTCCTGGAGGGAGTGGCGTGGATCCTGAACATGGGTGGGCTCGCTGACCGGAAACCCTCGGCCCTCATGAGTGAGATGCTCGCACTCATGGGCGACCACCGGCCCTGGCAACTCTTTGAGCATAGCTTTCTGCAGCAGATGCTGCACGACATCCGCCTGCAGCTCTCGGGTGCTAGCTTTGAAGATCTTCTAAAGCTAGCGGAGTGAGCTGACGAGCTGTGGCTGGCCAGGTAGCAGGAAGCGGATGTGCTGGATCGGATTGACACAGTGCCCTGGAAGGCACAGCAGACTAGGGCCACGCCCACCAGAGGCTCCGAATAGCCGCAAGCTGCGCAGGAGCCAGAAAAAAGGATGCGATGTTTCAACCACCTACGCTGGGGTTCAGCGGCTCGCCAATACCGCCAGCCATGTTTGTTTCCGGGAAACGCTGGTAGTCACCGCGGTGGTCTGCAAGATCCATCGTCTATATGCCTGGGAATGGTATTTGGAGCTCAGGTTCTTGGTGGACACGAGGGCGGAGGTCAGCATTTTGCCCCCCGCCGGAGTGGACGCACGTGCTGGTAAGCGGGCCCTCCCCCCACCCTTAACCACTGCGAATGACAGTCCTATCCACATGTATGGCGTCCGCACTATTCCCATCATCCTTGGCACGTGCCACTTCACCTGGCCATTCATTATTGCGGACGTGGCCCAGCCGCTGCATAGCGCAGATTTCTTGTGGGCGCAGTCGCTCCTGGTGGACGTGAGGGGGCAGTGCATCGTCCACGCTTTGACTTTGGAGAAGATCTCCTTGCACTCCACTGCATCCACCGCGCCAATCCGCAACCCGTTGGCGATGGTGGACAATGTATATGCCCAGATACTGACTGAATCTCCGGACATTGTCACCCCGGGGTTTGACTCGGCCAGCCCGAGACATGGTGTCATACTCACAACAGGTCCACCACTCCATGCCCGTGCCCGCAAGCTTGCCCCTAACAAGCTCCCAATAGCGAAGGCGGAGTTTTGAAATATGGAGGCCATGGGCATCATCCAATGCTCCAACAGCCCATGGGCCTCCCCGTTGCCGATGGGCACTGGGGGCAGGTAGGGCAGGCGGTGGTGACTACTGCTGCCTTAACGAGGCCACAACCACCGATCGTTACCCTATTCCCCTTATCCAGGCCATCTGGCTGGGGTTAGATCCCTGTGCGACCAGAGGATGTCCCGATGACGGCAATCATCACCCCGTTTGGGTTGTTCGAGTTCCTGTGGATGCCCTTTGGCCTCAAGAATGCTGCGCAGTCCATCCAGCACCGAATGAACATCGTGGGGATCGGGCTCAACTTCCTTTTCATCTATTTGGATGACATCCTTGTGGCGAGGCGCTCATGGCAGGGGCAGTGCGCCCACCTATGTTTATTGTGCCAGCGCCTCAGTGAACATGGCTTGGTTATTAACCCTGGCAAATGCCAGTTCGGCCTCCAGGCCATCGACTTTCTGGGCCACCGGGTGATGCGGCATGGAGCAGTTCCTCTACTGCACAAGGTTCAGGCACTCCGCCAGTTCCCGCGGCCATCCACAGTGCGGGACCTCCAGGAATTTGTGGGTATGGTGACGTTCTACCACCAGTTCGTGCCGGCAGCGGCTAAAATAATGCGGCCACTTTTCCAGTTGTTGACGGGCAAGCGGCAGGAGATACAATGGGACGCTGTCGCCGTGGCGGTGATTGAAGGGGTGAAGGGAACCTTGGCACGGGCGACAATACTTGGGCATCCGCCGGCCAATGCCCCCACACCCCTTACCGTGGATGCCACGGATTCTGCGGTCACAGGTGTTTTTGAACAGTCATTCAGCGGCCAATGGCGGCCTCTCGCCTTTTTCAGCCACCAGCTGAACCCTGCAGAACAATGTAACAGTGATTTTGACCGGGAGTTACTCGCCTTGCACCACGTGGTGCAGCACTTCCGGTAGTCCCTGGAGGGCCTGGGCTTTGTAGCCTTCACGGACCATAAGCCCGTCATCTTTGCATTCACCAAGGTCTCGGATCCCTGGTCCACCCGCCAGTAGCGCCAGCTTATGTCTATTTCGTAATTCACCACCGACATCCGACACATCGCCGGTAAATGTAACCTGCTTGCCGTGCTCAACCTATCCTCTAGAATAGTAGGCTCCACCTTGGTTGCGGTGCAGCAGGCAGACGATGAAATGCTGGCGTTCCGTACAGCACCGCACTCTCAGGTTTGCTGCTTGAGGATGTGCCATTGGGTTTGTCATGCTGGGGTTAGATCCTCGTGCGACCTCGTGCGTCAGGTGGCTCCAACCTGTGCCACGTGTCCACGGGCCAGCCGCGGCCTGTTGTTCCGGCGGCCGGGCACCATTACATTTTTAATGTAATCCATGGGCTGGCCCACCCGTGTAACCATGGTGGCCGTGAAGTTTAAATGGCATGGGCTGCGGAAGCAAGTCGGCCACTGGGCCCAGGCGTGCATCCCGTGCCAAACATCGAAGGTACATCGACACCTCCGGGCGCCGGTTCAAGATTTCGCAGTGCCACGCCGGCAGTTCAACCATGTGCACATGGACATCGTGGGGACGCTGCCTCCGTCCCGTGGTGTTTCGTTCCTGCTGACGGTGGTGGACCATTTTACGCGGTGGTCGGACGTTATCCCGTTCATGGAAACTTCCGCCCAGTCGTGCGCTCTTGTCCGCGAGACTAATTGGATTGTCTGCTTTGGGGTTCCACTGGACACCACATCTGACCGGGATGCCCAGTTCAATGGCCCTCCTGCTGGGGACACAGCTCCACCATTCGACAGTGTACCATCCCCAGTCGAGTGGCTTGGTGGAGCGGTTCCACCGCCGTCTGAAGGCCACCCTGAAGACTCGCCTCATGGGCCCCGAGTGGATGGACGAGTTGGCATTGGTCCTATTGGGAATTCGGACTGCCCCGAAGGAGGATTTGTTATTGTCCTCGGAGGAATTAGTTTATGGCGCTCCGCTCACCGTCCCCGGAGAGTTTGTCTCGGCCACTGATGGGTCCTGGGAACTGCCTTCATCTGTTTTGGTGCGCTTGGGGAGAGGGTCGGCGCCCTGTCTCCCGTCCCGATGCCTCGTCATGGGGTGGCCCCATTCCATGTGCCACTGGCAGTGGTGGACTGTCCTTGCGACATTCTGCACCACGACGCCCACAGGTGGCCCTTGCAGCGCCCTTATGGGGGTCCCTTTCGTGTGCTGTGGCACGGGCCCACGACATTGGGTTTGGACATGTGGTTTGGCATGAAACTGTTTCCATGGCTCGATTAAGGTCGGCCCATTTGGACCTGAGTGAGCCAGTACAGGTGGCTCAACCTCCCCATCACGGATGTCCGCCGTCGTGGGTTCCCTTGCATCCATCCAGACTGGGCAAGTCCCCTGTTCGTGGGGATGTATCTGCACGATCTGGCCGCCTCATTTGGCGTCCCATCCGTTTCGGTGCCTCTGGTTCTAGGGCGGGGTCATGTGGCGGCACCTGGTGGAAGCCACGGGCAGAGCAAACCCTAGGCTCTGGAGGGAGGAGTTAAGTGTCTCTGTGTGGGAGGCGCAGGTAACGGGGCTATTCCATGGGGATATTTGACGTCGGGCAACGCCCGTGCCCTGGGAGGAGTAGGGAGCAGCACTGTTAACATATTAAATACCGTTTGATCACACAACTTCAAGTCCTGTCTAATTCTTGGCTGGACTCCTGCAAGTCCACGCTACATTGGTATAAATGTAAATTGTTCCTAATGTGTGTAGGATAGTGTCAATGTGCGGGGATCGCTGGTTGGTGAGGACTCGGTGGGCCAAAGGCCTGTTTCTGCACTGTATCTCGAAAAAAAATAGATCAGGGTGACGAGGATCAGACCAAGTCATCAGAGATAATAGGCAATAGACATTAGGTGTTGGAGTAGGCCATTCGGCCCTTCGAGCCTGCACTGCCATTCAATATGATCATGACTGATCATCCACAATCAGTACCCCGTTCCTGCCTTCTCACCATATCCCCTGACTCCGCTATCTTTAAGAGCTCTATCTAACTCTGTCTTGAAAGCATCCAGAGAATTGACCTCCATTGCCTTCTGAAGGGGCTGTTCCACTGCGGCAACCATAAATCGCAAGTTTAGAAGAATTTAGAAAAGTTTGAAAAAGTATCATGTAGATGACCTCCTTCGACTATGTGGAAGACTAGCTTTGGGAAAATTGGACACCGAATAGTGGAGTGAAGACGACCTCCTTCGATCTCCTTCGACCTCCCTTTGAATAAGTTGAAGACTATCTACGACTACCTTGGACTACCCTCGATTACCTATGAATAGCATGCCGACCTACTATGACCTACTTCGACAAAACCTACGAGTAAAAAAATATCGATTTTTTCCATGGCAACCTTTTTTTACTAGCGGGCATTTTTCGGCATGTTGAAAAATACGACTCGGCCCAGCTGAGGGCTCGAGTACATGGGGACTACTCTCGATCATGAAGGAGAGTTACAAAGATCTCGTAGGATCTCGTGTCGACCGTGCTGCGAGTATGAGTCGAGGGCAAACTCTTCTAAACTTGCCAATTAGGTCGCCATAGTGTAACAGCCCCTAGAGGCAGAGCATTCCACAGATTCACAACTCTCTGGGTGAAAAAAAAATTCCTCATCTCCTTTCTAAATGGTCCACCCCTAATTCTTAAACTGTGTCTTCTGGTTCTAGATTTCCCCAAAATCAGAAACATGTTTCCTGCCTCTATTATGTCCAATCCCTTATTAATCTTATATGTTTCAATAAGATCCCCTATAATCCTTCTAAATTCCAGAGTATACAAGCCCAGCCGCTCCATTCTCTCAACATATAACAGTCCCGCCATCCCGGGAATTAACCTTGTGAACCTACGCTGCACTATGTAGACTAATAATGAAATCTGGCATATCTAAAAGATGCTGCGAAATAGCTATAGACAGAAAATCCATCCTCCACCACTGCCCAATGCACAATTTTGACAGAACTACATTTAAAATTCATGTAATAATCCCCATGCATTAACAATGCAAACAACACACCAGATTTGTCGATTACCCTGGTATACCATAAGAATTTTGTGCAAATTATGTAAAGCTCAATTTAAAAATTCACCTTGTTGAATGAGCCAATAATTCTTTCCTTTAGTTCTCTGCCGTATACTGTAGCTGTTGCTAACTATGAGCGATATATGGCTTTCGATCCTAATAAGTATCCATAATTGTAATGTATTCTTCCATGCATTCGGACATGGCCTACCCAAAGTGTTTTATTTTGTGAGGCAGCACTCTTAAACAATTTACGTTGCAACTTTAATCTGGCAGACCTGAATGTTCCAAATCCACGAGATCATGCTACAGTATATTGCTGCAAGGCAACATGCCACAAGTCTAATAGGATCACTAAATGAACATACAAGTTGATAAAGAAGCAACAGCATGGACATGCTTAAATATACTCGAGTATTCATTCAAATTGATTGGTACTTTTTATATAGAGAACTGTGCTGTAGATGCAAATATTTAAGAGTCTTATGAATAACTCAATGGGGCAGGCAGCATCTTCTGGAGAGAAAAAATGGGTGACGTTTCAGGTCGAGACCATTCTTTAGACTTGTTAGTGATAAGGGAAATATTGACGGTGATGTGGAGAGATTAAGAACAATGAATGAAAGATATGCAAAAAAGTAATGATGATAAAAGAAACAGGCCATTGTAAGCTGTTTGTAGGGTGAAAATGAGGAGCTAGTGCAACTTGGGTGTGGAAGGATAGAGAGAGAGGAAACGCCAGGGCTACCGGAAGTGAGATCAATCAATATTCATACAACTGGGCTGTAAACTGCCCAAACAAAATATGAGATGCTGTTCCTCCAATGTGCATTTTGCCTCACTCTGACAATGGAGGAGATCTAGGACAGAAAGGTCTATGTACTGTAGTCCTGGGAAGGAGAATTAAAGTGTTCGGCAGGCTGAGTGTAGGGTGTCGATCTGAGACATCAACCATTCCTTCTCTCCAGAGATGCTGCCTGGCCCCCTGAATTACTCCAGCTTTGTGTGTCAATCTTTGGTTTAAACCAGCATCTGCAGTTGCTACTTACACAATGATCAAGGTAAGGTGTGTTGTCCTATGTACAAGGTTGTGCCATTGTCCCAACATTTCCGTAGATGCAGTTGAACATTTCCCAATTTTTGTTGATGCAGTGTTGCATCTGACTTCCAACCAACTTTCTGCTGGAGTGAAGCTCATTTTCAAAAGTAATGAGAATGCAATTCAACCTGTGACACCTACACACCAGAACCAAGGTTTCCTAACATAAATATGCAGGCTGTGATAGGTGGACCAGCATGTGCATACTCAGAGATTGAGTTGCAAGAAAATGTCATGCTTTCACTAAAAAATATGAGGTAATGCCCTGCCAATCAACATCCACAAGCCTCCAGAGGCAAACCATAGGCACATAAAAACATATCTCGATTCAATATGATCAAGGCTGAACATGCAAAATGAGTTCCGCATTCCTGCTTTCTCCAAACATAACACTCTCTGGAAAATATATCCAGTGAATTGGCCTCCACCGCGTTCTGTGGCAGAGATTTCCACAGACTCACAACTCTCTGGGTGAAAATGTTTTTCCTCAACTCAGTCCTAAATGGCCTACCCCTTATTCTTAAACAGAGCCCCACTCTGACAATGAAGAAGACCTAGGACATAAGGTCTGTGTAGGAATGGGAAGGAGAATAAAAGTGACCGGCAACTGGGAGATCAGGTTGGTTCACGCAGGTTGAGCAAATACGTTCCACGAAACAATCAGCCAGTGTATGTTTGGTTTTGCCGATGTATAAGAATCCACATCTTGAACAACGGATACAGGAGATGAGGTTGGAGGAGGTGCAAGTGATAATGACCCAATATATTCTCACAGAAATATCTAAAGAAAAAATGTTCATTGTGTCTATATATATATATATTATATTACTAAAAGTCTGATCTTGACCACTTCCTGTTGTTCTGTATATTGATTTTAGAAAACACGCTGCTACTTATGGCTGTAATTTTTGGCCATCTTATTCAGAGTCCCCCTCCGCTGCGCAGGACAAGAGGATTTTTCCCATTGATGAACAATAAAAAAGTTATTAGTGTTTAAAACATGTTGAGATTCTCTCTCCTGAAGGCCATGCCCCTTCCAGGGGGACTATGAAACCAGGAAGTGTTGAGTGCTTCAGTCAGTCTCTGCAAGATGGGGGAGCGAGAGGGTCACGCCTCTCAATCTGAGCTGTAAATAACACTGAACACATGTCTACTAAACTCACTTTACAAATTTAAAGCACAAGGCATTGGGGGTTCAGTATTAATGTGGATAGAGAACTGGCTGGCAAACAGGAAGCAAAGAGTAGGAGTAAACGGGTCCTTTTCACAATGGCAGGCAGTGACTAGTAGGGTACCGCAAGGCTCAGTGCTGGGACCCCAGCTATTTACAATATATATTAATGATCTGGATGAGGGAATTGAAGGCAATATCTCCAAGTTTGCGGATGACACTAAGCTGGGGGGCAGTGTTAGCTGTGAGGAGGATGCTAGGAGACTGCAAGGTGACTTGGATAGGCTGGATGAGTGGGCAAATGTTTGGCAGATGCAGTATAATGTGGATAAATGTGAGGTTATCCATTTTGGTGGCAAAAACGGGAAAGCAGACTATTATCTAAATGGTGGCCGATTGGGAAAGGGGGAGATGCAGCGAGACCTGGGTGTCATGGTACACCAGCCATTGAAGGTAGGCATGCAGGTGCAGCAGGCAGTAGCGAATGGTATATTAGCTTTCATTGCAAAAGGATTTGAGTATAGAAGCAGGGAGGTTCTACTGCAGTTGTACAGGGTCTTGGTGAGACCACACCTGGAGTATTGCGTACAGTTTTGGTCTCCAAATCTGAGGAAGTACATTATTGCCATAGAGGGAGTGCAGAGACGGTTCACCAGACTGATTCCTGGGATGTCAGGACTGTCTTATGAAGAAAGACTGGATAGACTTGGTTTATACTCTCTAGAATTTAGGAGATTGAGAGGGGATCTTATAGAAACTTACAAAATTCTTAAGGGGTTGGACAGGCTAGATGCAGGAAGATTGTTCCCGATAGAAACATAGAAACATAGAAAGTAGGTGCGAGAGCAGACCACCAGGTCCATCGAGCCCGCACCGCCATTCGCTCATGGCTGAACACTAAACAGACACACTTACCCACAAACAGTAGACACAAGACACAGAACACAAGACACTACCCTCCCCTTTATACCGCTATCACCCCTCTCCACCCCAAGAACCTCGTGATCTCCTGGGGGAGGCAAAAAACACCGGATAAAAACCCCAGTCCAATTCGGGAAAAAAAAAAAAAAACGGGAAATTCCTCTCCGACCCCAATCTAGGCGATCGACACTTGTCCAGGAGATCACTCAGGTCTTACTATACTAACCATACCTAGGTCCATATCCCTGCCCTCTCCCCGTAGCCCCTTATCCCCTTGGCAGCTAAAAAAACATCTATTTTAGTCTTAAATATATTTAAAGTTTCTGCTTCCACTGCTCCCTGGGGCAGTGAATTCCATAAATTAACCACCCTCTGGGTGAAGAAGTTCTTCCTCATCTCAGTTTTAAAAGAGCCCCCCCTTATTCTGCAACTATGTCCCCTAGTTCTAGTTTCCCCGATCATTGGGAACATCCTCGGTGCATCCACCCGATCAAGGCCCCTCACGATCTTATATGTTTCAATGAGATCGCCTCTCATTCTTCTAAACTCCAAAGAGTAGAGTTCCAGCCTACTTAACCTTTCCTCATATGTCAATCCCCTCATTGCAGGAATTAATCTTGTAAACCTTCGCTGCACTGCCTCCAGGGCTAGTACATCCTTTCTTAAGTATGGACCCCAGAACTGTACACAGTATTCCAAATGTGGTCTCACTAATACTGTGTACAGCTGCAGCAAGACCTCCGTGTTTTTATACTCAATCCCCCTAGCAATAAAGGCCAAAACTCCATTGGCCTTCCTGATTGCTTGCTGCACCTGCATACTAACTTTCAGTGATTCATGTACTAATACCCCTAGATCCCTTTGCGATGCATTACAACGCAGCTCCTCTTCATTTAGAAAGTTCCCGATGTTAAGGAAGTCCAGGACAAGGGGTCACAGCTTAAGGATAAGGGGGAAATCCTTTAAAACCGAGATGAGAAGAACTTTTTTCACACAGAGAGTGGTGAATCTCTGGAACTCTCTGCCACAGAGGGTAGTTGAGGCCAGTTCATTGGCTATATTTAAGAGGGAGTTAGATGTGGCCCTTGTGGCTAAGGGGATCAGGGGGTATGGAGAGAAGGCAGGTACGGGATACTGAGTTGGATGATCAGCCATGATCATATTGAATGGCGGTGCAGGCTCGAAGGGCCGAATGGCCTACTCCTGCAACTAATTTCTATGTTTCTATGTTTCTAAACTGGGAATGGTTTTGCTGACCTGTCAGTGCCCTTAATGTGGTTTGAAAATATGGTTTGGAAATGCTGAAGCTGTGTTGCCTTTGGTTTGGAAATGCAAAAGCTGTGTTGCCTTTGGTTTGGAAATGCTAAAGCTGTGTTGCCGAATTAAAGTTGCCTTGCCCAATTAAAGTTCCCTTGCTAATTAAAGTTGCCTTGCCTAATTAAAGTTGCCTTGCCTAATTAAAGTCAAAACTTGACCACTTCCTGTTTGCACTTTATATTGTTTTTTAGAAAAAATGCTACTACGTATGGCTGTGATTTTTGGCCCTTGCTCAGAGTCCCCCTCTGCTCATCACGTGCTGAGGAATTTCCTCCTCAATGAAAAATAAAACAGTTATTAGTGTTTTAAAAATGTTGAGATTCTCTCTCCTGTCAATCATGCCATGAAGGCCGTGCCCCTTCTGGTGGCATGGGGGAGGGACTATAGAACCCAGAAGTGTAGGCGTGGCTCAGTCTCTGCAAGATGGGAGAGGTCACGACTCTGTCTTAAGTGGCCTTGCAACCCTGCTTGAAATGGGTGCACTTGCACTTGAATGCACTTGAATGTGGTGGTCTTGGACCCTGCTTGAAATGGAATTTCAAGGAATAGCTGTGAGTCAACTGCCAGCCCACCAGCTGTGAGTGAGTGAGCTGCCAGCACAACAGGCTTGAGTGACTGAGCCGCCAGCCCAAGACTCCATTCGGCCCACAATGTCCATACTAGCCCTCTGGAAAGCAGTTCCTTCAGCCCACAACACCCATACTAGCGCTCCAGAAAGCCCTCCCCACCCCCTCCCCCACTGGCCACCAATATTAGAATTGGTGGAGAGGTGAAATATTGCGTTGGGGGACACGCCCTCCCGTGTGTTGCTGGGATCCAATGGGTCCCACTTAGTCTTATATTATTAAAGTCTGATCTTGATCACTTCCTGTTGTACTGTATATTGATTTTTTTTTAAATGCTGCCACTTACGGCTGTGATTTTTGGCTATCTTACTCAGAATCCCCCTACGTTGTGCAAGTCAAGAGGATTTTTCCCATCAATTAAAAATAAAAGAGTTATTAGTGTTTAAAAATTGTTGTGATTCTCTCTCCTGAAGGCCATTCCCCTTCCGGAGGGACTATAAAACCCAGACGTGTTGAGTGTATCAGCCAGTCTCTGCAAGATGCCGGAGCAAGATGGTCATGTTTCTTAGTCTCAGTTGTGAACAACACTGAACACATGTCTACTAAACTGTGAGTGTGGTTTTACTGACCTTGAGTGCCCATAATGTTTGAAAATGAAAATGTGGTTTGTTTGAAATAAAGCAAATGATGGTTGGTGGTGGTTGGTTTGAAATAAAGCACTGCAAATGGTGATTGGGTTGAAATAAAGCACTGCAAATGGTGGAAGGTTTGAAATAAACTTTATTCTATTAATAATATTCTATTATGCGGCTGCAAGTAAGATTTTTCATCTGGGATATAAGACGCTCTTGACTCTTAAAATAAACGTATTTATGTATGTGTATGCATATATATGCACATACACACACATGCATATACACACACATACATACACATTGTACATTTTTACTTAAATAGCTAAAGAAAGAATAATTCTCTTGGCAAATGAAAGTACACTTCTTTGATCAGGATATTTACAACTGCTAACAAGATTATCAAGGTGAAGATTTTGTACCAGCATTAACAATTCAGTCAGGACCAATAATCCTGAGATCACCCAAAAAGTTTTTTTTGTGTTGGAGGAGGTGGAAGTTTATGATATTATTTGAAACAGCATTGATTTATGTAAGTTGCTCTAATTTGTTAATTGTGTAGTGCATCGTAGATGATACATGCAACTATATGTTTACTGCATCTTACTGAAAGCACTTGCAATTATTCATGATATTGCGCTGACACCAGAATTTAAATATTTTACAAAATGAAATGTCCTTATATTATTCTTTTTTCTCTCAGTGTTACAGGGACTGTATTTTCTCCCAAGACCTAGTGAACAGTTATTGATCAATCAACATTAAAAAAAAAAACATATTATTTGGCCATTATCCTTTGTTGTGGCTCCCAAATTGGCTGCTACCATTCCTACATTGTACAGTGACTGCACTTTAAAGGAACTTCGTTGACTGTAAAATGCTTTAGAACAAATGTCTTCAGGTCCTGAAAGGCATAATATAAATGCAAATTCTTTGTTTTATTTTGTCCACTGGCCTCTTCACCTTCCCAGGGAAATCGTCATTCTATTATTTGTCTGTATTTATACCTGACGATGGAAGTGTTTCTCAGCTGGATGGTAATTTTCAGGCAATGCATCACCATTAGAGAGAGAGAGAGGGAGAGGACAATTACAGCAATCATGATTGTAGGGCTATAGCGGCCAGTTGAAATATAAGGGAGTTCAAACAAGGTGAGATTTATACAAGATGCTGGTGCAAAAGGTGAATTTTCCCAGAGGCAGAGAATGAAAGAGTAAAAGGGACAAAACCTCACAGATGGGGGATTGTCACCCTGGTCGATCAGATGTCTTTCCCAGACAGAGGTGAGACAACCAATTAATCCCTTACAGCTCCATGGTGGTTGTATAATTTATGGAAATATGACTAACTGCAAGTTAATAGATTAGAACCTGTTTAACTGATTCGCTATGTAATGCTTTTAACTTGACAGCTCTCTAGAGAGTTTTAGCATAAAATTAATCACACCAATTTATATTAATCTTAGACGTGCATGTTAATTGCTAATTTGTAATCAACAAATAGTCAATGCTGAATTTCCGTGACATGGTGGAACACCTTGCCTAACCTTTGTTACTTATTTTGTCAAATAACCCTATCTGATAATTATTTAAATACACAGATTTTGTATTTAAGTGAAAACAGAAAATGTTAGACACAGCCAGTCAAACGTGAACAGAAATCTGTATTTTAAGTCTGATGTCTTTACATCCGGATCATTTAAGTCAGTTATGTTTTCTATATGTAAAGTGAGCTGTGAAATGTGTCTACAATTTTCAGCTTTTATTTAAGATTTTGTGTGATTGATTTTTTTTACTTTTAGCTTGAACTGCTAATAAAAGCATAAATATTTTAATATGGTGTGAATGAAATAATTTAAATGATTAATTGGCAAAGTAAATTTGATTCTATGGTTAATAAACACATTTTAATTCATGACATTGTGTTCTGACTGCCTTGATAATTGGCAAGCAAACCTCATCCACTGATAGTAACTTTATTCAAAGTGCACTTTGTGCACTAAGATTATGAAACTTTGGGGAACTCATCCTAGTACATCTATTCTAGACGGGTAGCCTGCCAAAGACTAACGGCAAAACACCCTGTCAGTCATTATTATGCCCGCTCTAGTAGACATTTTATTAGACATTGCATCATTTAAGCTTGAACGGTAAGAAGGAGGAATGCATGTGTTTATCTGGAGAATCCAAAAAATAATCTATCCACTTCTGCTCATAATCTCTTCAGGCAATGATGAAAAACAAGTAATTGCAGATGCTGGTTTACACTGAAGATAGCCACAGAGCACTGAAGCAACTCACTAGGTCAGGCAGCATCCCTGGAGAATATGGTTCCCAACCAAAAACATCACATATCTAGCATTTGAGCTTAGGAGCAAGGAGGTCCCACTGCAGTTGTACAGGACCCTGGTGAGACCACACCTGGAGTATTGTGTGCAGTTTTGGTCTCCTAATTTGAGGAAGGCCATTCTTGCTATTGAGGGAGTGCAGTGTAGGTTCACCAGGTTAATTTGCGGGATGGTGAGACTGACATATGAGGAAAGAATGGGTCAGCTGGGCTTGTATTCAATGGAATTTAGAAGATGCGAGGTGTTCTTATAGAAACATATAACATTCTTAAGGGATTGGACAGGCTAGATGCAGGAAAAATGTTCCCCATGTCGAGGGAGTCCAGAACTATGGTCACAGTTTAAGAATAAGGGGTAGGCCATTTAGGACTAAGATGAGGAAGTACTTTTTCACCCAGAGAGTTGTGAGTCTGCAGAATTATCTGCCACAGAAGGCAGTGGAGGCCAATTCACTGGATATATTCAAGAGAGAGTTAGATATAGCTCTTAGGGCTAACTGAATCAAGGGATATTGGGGGAAAGCAGGAATGGGGAACTGATTTTGGATGATCAGCCATGATCATATTGAATGGCGGGGCTGGCTCGAAGGATGATTGGCCGACTCCTGCACCTATTTTCTATGTTTCAATGTGCCTATAGTTTGCCTCTGGAGGCTTGTGGCTGTCGATTGGCAGGGCAGTAGCTAATAATTTTTGGTGAAAGCATGACATTTTCTTGTAACTAAATCTCTGAGTATGCACAAGCTTACCCACCTATCACAGCCTGCCTATTTATGTTAGGAAACCTTGGTTCTGGTGCGGAGGTGTCACAGATTGAATTGCTTTCCCATTACTTTTGAAAATGAGCTTCACTCCAGCAGAAAGTTGGTTGGAAGTTAGATGCAACACTGCATCAACTAAAATAGGGAAATGTTTAACTGCATCTACAAAAATGTTGGGACAATGGCACAACTTTGTACATAGGACAACACACCTTACCTTGATCATTGTGTAAGAAGCAACTGCAGATGCTGGTTTAAACCAAAGATTGACA